>NC_090653.1:60022447-60157447 GCF_040937935.1 Hyperolius riggenbachi | reverse complement strand
AATATTAAAGGTTGAAACAAATGGAATACGTGGCACCCCCCTCAGTCGACGACCCCGGGAGCGTTTCTTCTCACTTAGAGCTTCCATGGGATATCCCCTGGAACGGAATCTCCAACAGAGCTCATTCTTGCGGTCAGCACATTTCTCAGGCTCACTCACAATCCTGTCTACCCTTGAAAACTGACTTCCCGGAATCCCATCCTTCACACCACCCGGGTGGAAACTCCCGTAGTGGAGGGTGGAATTCCTGTCCGTCGGCTTTATGTATAGATCAGTGGATATCGTCCCATTACTGCAACAAACTAAAACATCAAGGAAGGGCAATTGGCCGTGTCCCAATTTGCTGTCAGCTTAATGGCCGGGCACTGCCGGTGCACTGTCTCCAAAAATATATGTAATGTCTCACGTGGCCCCCTCCATATGCAAAATATGTCATCTATATAGTGCCACCAGCATAAAGCATGCTGGCGGAACACAGGGTTGAGATAAACGAAAGTCTCTTCATATAGTCCCATAAAAAGATTTGCATAGGAGGGGGCCACATTAGAGCCCATAGCAGTGCCCTGTAATTGACCATAGTACCGCCCCTCAAATGAAAAATAATTTTCTTTAAGGACAATCTCTAACAGTTGTGTCAAAAACTTGCGCTGAGGGGTGGTACAATCAGACTGCATCATGAGATACCAGTCTGTAGCCTCTACACCCCCATCATGTGGGATGGAGGTGTAGAGGCTCTCAACATCCAAGGTTACCAATGCGACATCCCCCTCAAATGCCGGCAGGTCTCTCAATTTGTTCAAGAACATGCCCGTATCGCGCAAATAGGAATCCAGGGACTGCACAATGGGTTGAAGGAGTTTGTCTAAATATTGAGCCAGAGGGACAAAGACTGATCCCACTCCCGCCACAATAGGACGTCCAGGAGGACGCTGTAAAGTTTTGTGAATTTTAGGAAGTATGTATATATGTGGCGTAGTGGGATTAGTCTGTTGAAGAAATTTGAACAAAGGTTCATCAATAATGTCCCTGGCTAAAGCCTCCCTCAACACTCCCAGCTCAATATTTAGACAAACTCCTTCAACCCATTGTGCAGTCCCTGGATTCCTATTTGCGCGATACGGGCATGTTCTTGAACAAATTGAGAGACCTGCCGGCATTTGAGGGGGATGTCGCATTGGTAACCTTGGATGTTGAGAGCCTCTACACCTCCATCCCACATGATGGGGGTGTAGAGGCTACAGACTGGTATCTCATGATGCAGTCTGATTGTACCACCCCTCAGCGCAAGTTTTTGACACAACTGTTAGAGATTGTCCTTAAAGAAAATTATTTTTCATTTGAAGGGCGGTACTATGGTCAATTACAGGGCACTGCTATGGGCTCTAATGTGGCCCCCTCCTATGCAAATCTTTTTATGGGGCTATATGAAGAGACTTTCGTTTATCTCAACCCTGTGTTCCGCCAGCATGCTTTATGCTGGTGGCGCTATATAGATGACATATTTTGCATATGGAGGGGGCCACGTGAGACATTACATATATTTTTGGAGACAGTGCACCGGCAGTGCCCGGCCATTAAGCTGACAGCAAATTGGGACACGGGCCAATTGCCCTTCCTTGATGTTTTAGTTTGTTGCAGTAATGGGACGATATCCACCGATCTATACATAAAGCCGACGGACAGGAATTCCACCCTCCACTACGGGAGTTTCCACCCGGGTGGTGTGAAGGATGGGATCCCGGGAAGTCAGTTTTCAAGGGTAGACAGGATTGTGAGTGAGCCTGAGAAATGTGCTGACCGCAAGAATGAGCTCTGTTGGAGATTCCGTTCCAGGGGATATCCCATGGAAGCTCTAAGTGAGAAGAAACGCTCCCGGGGTCGTCGACTGAGGGGGGTGCCACGTATTCCATTTGTTTCAACCTTTAATATTTGTAGCGACGTGATCTCACGTACGGTGCGTCATCATTGGCACTTGTTGAGGGATGGTTTCCCCACAGTGCCTGAATTTAGGTTTCCTCCCATGATGTCGTTCCGCCGCGCCCCTACATTACGCGATAAATTGCGTGTGAAAACAGCACCTCAGGCTCAGTCTCGCATTGCTAAAACTGGGATGTTCCCCTGCCTGTCCTGCCATATGTGCAACAGTGTTATACGTGGTAACACCTTCTTGCATCCTACCTTGGGTACTGTGTATCATATCAGGGGGCACTACACATGTGACTCTAGTCACGTTGTTTATTTGTTGAAGTGTCCTTGTAGCTTTATTTATATAGGTATGACTACACAGTGCCTCAAGGTTAGGATCTCTGCACACAAATCAGCCATTAGGAATGGCACGGCAGGGCAGGCAGTGGCGGAGCATTTCAAATGTTGTGGGCACAATGTTTCTCAGCTTCGGGTAATGGCCATTGATGGGGTTCCATTAACTTGGAGAGGAGGTGATAGACTCAAGGAACTCTTGCGGAGGGAGGCGGGCTGGATTAGACGACTGGATGCCATGGGGAGGGCAGGGCTCAATCGGGAGCTGGATTTGGGTTTCTGCATTTAATCCTTGGGTGACTCATTTGTACATCTCTGCTATGATAAGTATTATAGTTATGTGGCACTTTAATGTTTTAATATGCTTTTATTTTGTATTTCAGACCTTCATAGGAAGTGGATGGAGTGCGAGAGGTGTTCCCCTTTAACCCCGCTATGGTGTGGTGAGTGCTGCGGTCTGTGTATATGGTGGTGCGTCCTGGTTACTATGGGAACGTTGCCGGCCGCTTTAGCACCGCCCTCCGCTACTATGCGTGGGCTGCGTGTGTGCTGGGTAAATGTATTGGGCGCATATGATTGGCTGAAGTGCTCTCAGCTGACTGGGTCATGTGATCAGGTCACATGACGTTGTCGTCATACCGCTCGCTTCCGTGGATGGAAGCGGCGGTTTTGGAACCATGATGCGCCGTTACGTTTCCAGCTGGGCTGCGTGCAGTAGGATCCCCTCTTGCGCGCCTGATTGGTGAGTGAAATTTTAAATTGTGCAGCATCTATTGGTCCTTCTTGGACGATATAAGTCTCCCATCAGGTCCTCCGATTGCACTTCCTGTGATTGGTCACAAGTTCACTATGTGGGTGTGTTTTTCTATTTAAATGTATGTGTTATATTCAGTTTGGTATACGTGATTATTGAGCAACTTGACAAAGGCCACAAGGGGCCGAAACAGCATGTCTGTTGTTGTTATCATGTCTGCAGCTATTAAATCTTGAAGAGCTACAGATACTGTGTGGTGCCGGTCTTTGTTGGAATACGTATCACTAGTTTGGCATATAGCGTACGATTATTGCCATCATGTGCATCTGTAGCGATTGCATGCAATTGTTAGGGTGCACAGTTTAGGGACCCAAATGCTGTACAGATGCATTGCTAGGCAACAACGTTGCGATGCATCTATACAGTGTTGGGTCCCCGAGGTGTCACCCTAGCGATGGCATCTGATCACTGTGAGTTAATTAGTTAGGTAGGGTTAACAATTAACCATTGGGGAAAAACACTTCATTTTTTAATGTGATTTTTTTTTTTACTTTTTGTAATTTAAAAAAAATCTTCTAAGAATTTTTTTTTACAGCGGATTTGAGATGAAAAAGTAACTATAACAAGTAGCTTGTCTATATATCGTATCTAAAGTTTAGATCGTTTACATAGCAAATCTAGCTGCAAACAGCTTCAGCAGTACAGTATATAATTATTTCTTCTTGTGATACAATGAAGGCAGCAATGATCCATGGGAGAGTGCGCTCGTGTGAGCTCCCGTCAAATCTCGTTCCTCGCGAGATGACGCACATATGCGTCATGGAGGAACGAGAGAGCCGCCGTCCCAAAACAATACTGCGTTAGGCGGTCAGGAAGCGGTTAAAATATGTATTTGGAGAGTCTAGCAGAGTGTTTGCAGAGTGTTTGCAGAGTGAATGACTTTCACTGAACTTTTCCATACAGGAGGAGGAGATAAGGAATGTGAAATTACTGATAGGAAGTGTTTAACAGTGTTATGAATTAAGATAAAGGGTACAATTCTAGTACTTTGAACGCAATATATTGAGTGAAGCTCATTATATTAACTGCTGTTATTAAAATATTACAGCGTACAAAAAACAAAGGCAATGCTACTCTATGCATGTCACACATCTTTTTTTTTTTTAACAGTTAAACTTTATTAGTTTTGTGCAGAGAAAAGGAAACAAGGTACAGATTTGCACAATAAAGTGACTTCCAATAACGGTCATTGAGTTAATACATTTAAAAACAGTGTTCATGTACATAATACTCATAATATTGGTACAGTATCAGCCAGAGGATAATACTCGATCTAGAGGTCCAGTGCAGTAATAGCTCCTTGATAACTTTTCATTACAGCATTGTGCATATAAGAGGAAATAAAAGAGGTAGATAGAACAAAAAGGGTCAAGGAGACCAAGGGGAAGTGAGAGGAAGATGTAAGAAAAATAAGTTGTCCGCCACCCACCCAGACCCCCAACCCCCCCACGGAGCACTAACTCAGTCCCCTACTCCAAGATAGGAATAAAGTTAGGATCAGTAGGATACATTATTCTGGATTCCCAAATACCCCATATTTTAGCAAACTTCTTAGGGCTACGTCTATTCAGATACGTAATCCTATATAATGGGAGCAAATTATTAATTGCTTTGGCACATGAACCAATCGTTGGGATAGCGGGCTGCTTCCATAATTTTAGTATTTCCTTCCTTGCCTGAAAGCAGAGGATTCTGACCAAGGTCTGCCTATGCTTTGAGAGAGTAATGTCCTTAAAATGTCCCAACAACAAAACAGATATTGAAAGAGGTAGAGAAATTTGTAGCAATTTATTAATTAGTGCAAGAACATCCCTCCAAAATGAGGCAATCCGGGGGCATGTCCAAAATATATGTATAAAGTCCCCCGATTCAGTCAGACAAGTCCAGCATCTGTCGGAATTAGCTCCAATCATTCTATTTAATCATTCTGGAGTCAAATAAACTCTGTGCAGGAATTTGGTTTGGATTAATTGATCGCCAGCTGATATTACTGTGGTAGGGAACTCCATTAATACCGTGTCCCAGTCGTTGCCATCCATTTCGGGAATGTCAGTTGTCCACTTCCGGAAACATTTATCAAGTCTATGGTTGTTTAAGCTTATTAACTCTGTATAGATGGCTGACAAGGGTTTAGGGAGATCTTTGGTCATCAGAAGCTGCTCTAGTTTGTCAGGTTATAGATCAGGAGGTTGCGACCTAAACGGGGATCTCTGGGCATGTCGTAATTGTAAATATCTAAATAAATATTTATTTGGAAGGTTGTATTGTTCTTTCAGTTCAGCAAACGTAAGTAGGAGCTTGTCATTCTGTAGGTTCGCAATGTCCTTAATCCTATATTTAGCCCAGAGGACAGGGTCTGGGATTGTGGAGAAATGTCTCAACTGTGGATTTCCCCATGGAGGTGTATAAGGAGAGAGGTTACCTGACTTTAAAAGGGGAGCTCTGGCCAACTTCCACGCCTTCCAAGCAGTAGTCATAGCCATAGTAGCACTAGCATGTGATTTTGGTTCTCTGTATGGAAAATTAGTCAATTGCTCATAAGACCCCAACACAGCTGCTTCCGCATTTATAGCTGGATTTGAATTATCCTGTGATAACCACCAACTTATGGTAACTAAGGTGGAGGCCCAGTAGTATTTTTGGAGATGTGGCATGGCCAGCCCACCTCTATGTTTGGGAAGCTGCAAAATATCTAAAGCAATACGTGGTTGTTTTCCAGCCCAAATGAATCGCAGCATAATTGTATCTAGTTTTTTAAAGAACGATAGTGGAAGCCAAACTGGGCATTGGTGAAATAAGTATATACATTTGGGGAGAAAAATCATTTTCAAAAGGTTAATTCTACCAATGAGCGTGAGCGGGAGCCTGTTCCATACTACGCATTTGGTTTCAAGCTGGTGAACAACAGGGTCTAAGTTAAGAGATTTGTAGGTGCATGGGTCTTTAGTAATTTGGATACCCAAATACTTGAATTGGGTTACCACCTGAAGAGGGCAAGCGGGGGTTAACGGCATTTGCGTTAACGTATCTAGGGGAAATAATAATGATTTAGACCAATTGATTTTAATGCCTGACAACTTACCAAATTTGTTAAACGACCACAGTGCGTTCGTCAGGGAGCTGTCAGGATTATTAAGATATAGTAGTACGTCGTCGGCGTATAATGAGATTTTTTTCCTGAAGATTACCCAATTGTAAACCCTCTACTAGATTAGTTTGCCTGATGTATGCCGCAATATGCTCCATTGCAAGTGCAAATAAACTTGGTAAAAGCGGGCACCCTTGCCTGGTGCCTTTTTCCAACCTGAAGTAAGGCGAAATCACATTTCATGTTCTAATTTTAGCCTTCGGGGAATCCTATAATAATTGAACCCATTTTATATAAATTTCCCCAAACCCACATTTTCTCAGCACAGCCCATAAGTATCTCCATTCAACCGAATTGAACGCCTTTTCGGCGTCAAGGGAAACTATTATTCTTTTTCCGGAGTTTGAATGGGAAGCAGCTATGTTGGTTAGAAGTCTACGTATATTTATGTCAGTTCCTTTGCCATGCATGAAGCCAAATTGGTCAGAGTGTATTAGTTTTAACACTACCTGACTCAATCTATTAGTTAGGACCTTTGCCAAGATTTTTGCATCAGTGTTCAATAAATTTATTGGTCTGTATGACGAGCATTGTAACGGGTCTTTATCAGGTTTAGGTATTACCACTACCAGAGCTTACAACATAGAGGGCGGGAGAGCACCCCCAGCAAAGGATAATTGAAGGGAGTCCTTAAACTGAGGTGCTATCTATTAATTGTACTGCTTATAGAACTCGGTTGGGAATCCGTCTAGACCAGGAGTTTTACCTACTTGCATACCTTTTATGGCGTCTGATATTTCAGTTACTGTTAGGGGAGCATCAAGCAGTTCAACATCTTCCGGCTACAGAGTGGGTAAATTTATTCCTGCTAAATATTCTTGTAACTCAGCATCAGAAGCCATTAGACTACTTGAATATAATTTAGAGTAAAATGTGAAGAATGCCTCATTAATTTTATCAGGGTCATTCATTATTGTTTGTGGGTCTATTTGCAACTGTGGAATAGCCGTCTAAGGCCCGGTTCACATTAGCGGTGGCTATCCGGAATAGCCGTGCCGGAGCCGCACCGCATGCTGGCCGGACGAAACGGACGCACGGCATAGCAATGTAAGTCTATGCCAGGGTTCACATGTGTCCGTTTCGTCCGGACCGGAGCCGGACCGGATCCGGACTCCGGTGTCCGTTCCAACATGCGCTATTTTTTGGTCCGGCTCCTCCGGCAGCCGTATCCGGGGCGGAGCCGGACTGCACCATCCGGCCAATGGAAACCAATGAGAACCGGAGAGCGCACAACACACTGGCAAAAAATCCGGATGTTCTACCCCACTTCCTATGAGGATTGTTGCGGCGATATTGTATCGGGGACACATGGGCAACCATTTTGGAGTGGAGCAGCACGAGCTGGAGATGTTGGCAGCATGTTGGAGGTGGAGGTGAGTGCTAAACAGCGGAGGGCCTGATTCCACAGGTCCCCCTTCTGCTGACCTCCCAGACCCCAACATTTTTTTTTGTTTTTATACAGGTTGTTATCTCTTTAAGAATCCGGATCCGGACCGCAACCGTGTTCATACCGCACGGAAACCGTATGCAACCGGACCGGATCCGGACAGGAACCGTACGGTTCAGGTCCGATCCGGCTCCGGTGCGGTCCGGACATCCGGTGCGGTTTTTGCAAAACCGCAAGTGTGAACCGGGCCTTAGTCTGAATATCCCTAGAGAGCCATGCAAGCATGCTCCCACTTCTGTCCCATTGCTCAAAAATTCTTTGTTTCTGTTCCAGTAAACCTTTTTTAGTAGCGTCAACTCTAAATAATTCTAGCTTTTGGAGAGCTAGCTGCCATGTTGCACATCTTTACTTCAATATCTGGATCGTTAGAACCCCTTATTGTGTGTAATGGATTGCGGAAACACCGCTGCGTGGTCTGACAGCGGGGCGGCTGTTTCCGCGTTCAGACCGGCGGTTTCCACACAGCAGCATGCGTCTCGTTTGTCTGAGCCTAGTAGTGCACACAGATGGAGAGCTACACGCGCGCGCTAGGAGGCAGGACCTTTATACCAATAGGAGAGGGATCAGCTGATCAGGACGATCAGCTGATCCCAGAGCAGTAGGTGATTGGCTGAGTGGGACTGGGCGGGTAGCCAGGTGACCCCCCCCCCCAGTATAGCCTGCTGCCGACCCACCCTTCATCTTGCGGTGCCCCTTCATCCTGTGGTGCCCTAGGACATGGCTTATGTGGCCTTGGCTTAAATCCCTGACCACCAGTGCCATCATCCATGCTAACCCCTGTGATGTGCCACACAACCTTCATTCAAGCCTGCATTCACCCCTGTGTCCCATGTAGAAAGGAAAGGCACCGCTGTCCCAAATCCCAATTGCCTCTACTCTGTGCGTACATCATCAGCCTTGTGCGTCTGTGGGCTCCGCCTTCAGAACTGGATCATAAAACAATAGAATGTTTTTTTTTAACCTTCAAATTCCTCAATTTTGGATTTTCTGGGGAAAAAAAAGTCTGATTCATGGAGACTTGAAAGAACTTTCTCTGACTTTGGATTGTTCCATCTGCAGGGAGAGGGGTGTATCTAAGGGTCTCCCAGATTCCACCATGAACCCCCTCACCAAAGGGCCCCACACCTCCTCCTGGGCTCCGGAGATGGGGGAAAGCCCCTTGTCCATGGTATTGGCAAGGAATTTGGGGAAGAGGATGAAGCTTTGCTGCCCCTCTTTTCTAGAACCCCCACATCATGGACCATGCCGGCTGGTATAGGCTGGTATAGCATAGGCTGCATACCCCCCCGTGTTCTGTGTTTCCAAATTCTGGCCATACCAATCTGCATGTGTGAAAAGTTAAAGAGGCTTGAGAGGGAGGACCCCATAATGTCCATTTTTAAAGAAATGTATATAAAACTCGGAACTCCATATATATTAAAGTTTACCACAGAAAAAAAGTAATTTTACAGAGTTTTAAAAACATTTCTTTTTGAAAATGTTACCCTTGGTTCCTCCTATTCTCTGTAACTTTGTGATTACACATGGATGGACTATCATACATGGGGGCTTTTCTATTAACCTCCCTGACATTCAATTTTTGCAGAATTTCTGTTCAAAAAGCAGTTTAATTAATTTTCATGACATTTTTGGCTGCAACTTACCAAGATACTGTATGACAAGCAAGGGTCTAGTTTTTTGCAACCACAAAATCCTGTAGAATAAATTAAATTCAAATTTCTAAATTTAATTTAATGATCACAAACAGATTCTTGCATGTCATTTATGCAAACTCAGCATTTTGATCCCTATTTTTACCACCGTCTAAGACAACCCTGGAAGAAACAGGGTCAATCCAGGGTGGTTTAGTGACGTCCTCTTGTGCTGCAGGGGTGATGATCGCTGGGAAGCGCCGCTGAATGCCAACAAATGCTTTTCTGATTGCAAAAATGCCCTGTCTGAACCAGCCTTAAAGGTCCATACCCACGCTGGTCTGAACTCAGCTATGGCGGATGATTACAATCGCTGTGGCCTGGAATCAGGCGTCAGACAAGCATAAGTACAGCCGCTGCACGTTGATCGCTAAAGACCCGACATGTTGGAAAGGCGGAAGCGTGTGAAAATTGTGGGATCCCATCCAAGTTTTGCTGGGCGGACCCATAATTCATAGTTACACCACTGGTCAGAGGCACAAGGTACCTGACAAACAACTACTCACCTTCAGCTACTCCATTCCGCTTCAGTCAGGACAGCAATGCCATCTACTCCCTTCTGCTGTGCAAGTCAAATGAAACATTGCTGCTCTCTTGCCTCACTGTCAGACACACAGCACAACAAGCTGCTTTTCTCCAGTGATGACCTCTTCACCTCGCTCTCCTCTCGCTTCTCCTCCTACTCTGACTGCTGTTACCTGTTAGGCCTCTTTTCCACGGACTGTTGATAGGCAGCGAAATGCCTCTCAAACACTCACAACTGCTTGTTGCTGCCTGGTAACTGCTTGTTGCTGCCTGGTAACTGTTTGTTGCTGCCTGGTATCTGCTCACTGTTGCCTGGCAACTTCTTGCTGAGCACACAGTTCAACAGTCTGTGGAAAAGAGGCCTTAGTGTAAACACAGTTCCAACATGCTGTCCCTCCCTGTAATCTCTGCTTCCTGATGCAAATGTTTCACCTTGCCTCATGAGAGAACCGGCCCTGGCTGTCACTCACTGCTAAGAGGAATCGGATGCATGCAGCAGAAATCTGCAGCATGCAATCCATATTTTCCCCCACAGCGCATTTTATCGCTCTGCAATGGTTCAACCACATTCAGTGAAACGACTCCATTGATATGCATTAGCTGCAGAGCCATTGCGGAAAATCGCTATACGAATTCGCATGTAGTGGAAACAGGCTCCATCTTTTCCTCTTTTAGGATAAAATACAGCATTAGCAATAACAACAACACACACACAGAACAAAAAGAAAAAAAAAAACACCTGCACACACATTAAAATTCCCTACATTATGCTGCAATATTTAATGTACATTACAAATTCAGTAGCAACAGAGATTTTTAGTAGGCACCGCCAGAGTAAAAAATGCTCTTTAATGTGGACTCATGAACAGACAGCCAGCCTCAACAGTTGAGTCTTAACAGCTCTTGCTGATTGAGGCTGTGTGTGAACATGAGACTATATTAAAGGGAACCCAAGGTAAGAGGCATATGGAGGCTGACATGTTTATTTCTTAAATAATGCATAGAGATGAGCGTAATGACCTAATTACGGTTTTGCGAAATTTCGCGTAATTAGTGTAATTACGATTATGGCCGTAAGTACATAATCGTAATGAAGAAGGATTTCGCGAATTTTCGCATTACAGTCGTATCATGCCGTAATTTCGCATTAAACGCTACCGTAATTTCGCGTTAAACCGTAACGCTCCGTATAATATAAAAAAGCCACCGACTTTAAGGGTTAATAGCAAAGCCCCCTTAAATACTAAGAGCCTCAAATTTGGAGAATATATTAAGGAGATCAGGAGGAATAAGAGGAAAATTTTTTTTTTCAAAAAGACCTTATAGTTTTTGAGAAAATCGATGTTAAAGTTTCAAAGGAAAAATGTAAACATTTAAAAACCCGCCGACTTTAACGGTTAATAGCAAAGCCTGCTTAAAGTTTAGGAACACCAAATTCCCAGGGTATATTAAGGGGATCAGTGGGAATAAGAGGAAAAAAATTTTTTTCAAAAAGACCTTATAGTTTTTGAGAAAATCGATTTTTAAGTTTCAAGGGCGAAAATGTCTTTTAAATGCGGAAAATGTCAGTTTTTTTTGCACAGGTAACAATAGTGTATTATTTTCATAGATTCCCCCAAGTGGGAAGAGTTTTACTTACTTCGTTCTGAGTGTGGGAAATATAAAAAAAAAACGACGTGGGGTCCCCCCTCCCAGACCTCTTTAACCCCTTGTCCCCCATGCAGGCTGGGATAGCCAGAATGCGGAGCACCGGCCGCGTGGGGCTCCGCACCCTGACTATACCAGCCCGCATGGTCCATGGATTGGGGGGTCTCGGAAGGGGAGGGGCAGCCAAGCTTTCCCCTCCCCCTCCGAGCCCTTGTCCAATCCAAGGACCAGGGGCTCTTCTCCACCTCCGATGGGCGGTGGAGGTGGAGGCCGCGATTTCCTGGGGGGGAGGTTCATGGTGGAATCTGGGAGTCCCCTTTAAAAAGGGGTCCCCCAGATGCCCACCCCCCCTCCCAGGAGAAATGAGTATAGAGGTACTTGTACCCCATACCCATTTCCTTTAAGAGTTAAAGTAAATAAACACACAGACACTTAGAAAAAGTATTTTAATTGAACAAAAAACATAACCACGAAAAAAGTCCTTTAATATTCTTAATTAACCATTAATACTTACCTGTCCCTTTAAATACATGATCCCTCGCAATATCCTCGGAAATGTTCTATCAGTTACAATGTAACTGTGTTACATTGTAACTACGCCGCACCCGACGCCACTCGCCGCTCAGCCGCCGCATACGCGTCCGTGCAGGACGCTAAGGCCCGGTTCACATTAGCGGTTGTTTGCCAAACGGACCGGATGACCTGTCCGGATCCGGTCAGGTTGCATCAGGTGTCCATCAGGATGCGATCCGGATCCGTTTGGCAAAAGTTCGTTAAAAACAAAAAAAAAGTTGGGGTCTGGGAGGTCAGCAGAAGGGGGACCTGTGGAATCAGGCCCTCTGCTGTTTAGCACTCACCTCCACCTCCGACATGCTGCCAACATCTCCGGATCCGGATCCAGCTGTGCTGCTCCACTCCGAAATGCTTGCCCATGTGTCCCCAGCCAATATCGCCGCAACAATCCGCATAGGAAGTGGGGTAGAACATCCGGATTTCTCAGCCAGTGTGTTGTGCGGCCTCCGGTTCCCATTTGTTTGTATTGGCCGGATGGTGCAGTCCGGCTCCGCCCCGGATACGGCTGCCGGAGGGGCCGGATGAAAAAATGGCGCATGTTGGAACGGAGGCCGGAGTCCGGATCCTAAGGCCTAAGGCCCGGTTCACACTTGCGGTGGCCCTCCGGAATCGCCGTGCCGGAGCCGCACCGCCTGCAGAACGGACGGAACGGACGCACGGCATAGCAATTAAAGCCTATGCGTCCGTTCACATGGGTCCGTTCTGCAGAACCGGAGCCGGACCGGATCCGGGCCGGATCCGGACTCCGGCCTCCGTTCCAACATGCGCTATTTTTTCATCCGGCCCCTCCGGCAGCCGTATCCGGGGCGGAGCCGGACTGCACCATCCGGCCAATACAAACAAATGGGAACCGGAGGCCGCACAACACACTGGCTGAGAAATCCGGATCTTCTACCCCACTTCCTATGCGGATTTTTGCGGCGATATTGGCTGGGGACACATGGGCAAGCATTTTGGAGTGGAGCAGCACGAGCTGGAGGTGTTGGCAGGATGTTGGCAGCATGTCGGAGGTGGAGGTGAGTGCTAAACAGCAGAGGGCCTGATTCCACAGGTCCCCCTTCTGCTGACCTCCCAGACCCAAACATTTTTTTTTTTTTTTACGTATATTTTGCCAAACGGATCCGGATCGCATCCTGATTGCCACCTGATGCAACCTGACCGGATCCGGATCGGATCCGGATCAGAACCGTACGGTTCCGATCCGGATCCGGTCCGGATCCGGTCAGGTCATCCGGTCCGTTTGGCAAACAACCGCTAATGTGAACCGGGCCTAAGTCCCCGCAGCTCCCGCTGTCCACCCCGCCCACATCTGTCACCCACATGTCACCCACATGTGGGTGACATGTGGGTGACGTGGGAGAGGCGGGGAGGGCAGCGGAGCCGGCGGGGACTTAGCGTCCTGCACGGACCCGACAGAGCTCTGAGCTATATAGCTCAGAGCTCTGAGAAGCATCTTTGTATTTGGGCTCCAAGGAGCCCCATTGGTCCTTAGCAGACCAATGGGGTTCCTTCAAATCAGAAGGAACCCCATTGGTCTGCTAAGGACCAATGGGGCTCCTTGGAGCCCAAATACAAAGATGCTTTCGAAAGCTCTGAGCTATAGCTCAGAGCTCTGTCGGGTCCTGCAGCGCAGACGCGGCGGCGGCGGCGGCGGTGAGTGACGTCGAGTGCGGCGTAGTTACAATGTAACAAAGTTGTTACATTGTAATAACTTTGTTACATTGTAACTGATAGAACATTTCCGAGGATATTGCGTGGGATCATTTATTTAAAGGGACAGGTAAGTATTAATGGTTAATTAAGAATATTAAAGGACTTTTTTCGTGGTTATGTTTTTTGTTCAATTAAAATACTTTTTCTATGTGTTTGTGTGTTTATTTACTTTTAACTCTTAAAGGAAATGGGTAAGGGGTACTACAAGTACCTCTATACTCATTTCTCCTGGGAGGGGGGTGGGCATCTGGGGGACCCCTTTTTAAAGGGGACTCCCAGATTCCACCATGAACCCCCCACCCAGGAAATCGCGGCCTCCACCTCCACCGCCCATCGGAGGTGGAGAAGAGCCCCTTGTCCTTGGATTGGACAAGGGCTCGGAGGGGGAGGGGAAAGCTTGGCTGCCCCTCCCCTTCCGAGACCCCCCAATCCATGGACCATGCGGGCTGGTATAGTCAGGGTGCGGAGCCCCACGCGGCCGGTGCTCCGCATTCTGGCTATCCCAGCCTGCATGGGGGACAAGGGGTTAAAGAGGTCTGGGAGGGGGGACCCCACGTCGTTTTTTTTTTATATTTCCCACACTCAGAACGAAGTAAGTAAAACTCTTCCCACTTGGGGGAATCTATGAAAATAATACACTATTGTTACCTGTGCAAAAAAAACTGACATTTTCCGCATTTAAAAGACATTTTCGCCCTTGAAACTTAAAAATCGATTTTCTCAAAAACTATAAGGTCTTTTTGAAAAAAATTTTTTTCCTCTTATTCCCACTGATCCCCTTAATATACCCTAGGAATTTGGTGTTCCTAAACTTTAAGCAGGCTTTGCTATTAACCGTTAAAGTCGGCGGGTTTTTAAATGTATACATTTTTACTTTGAAACTTTAACATCGATTTTCTCAAAAACTATAAGGTCTTTTTGAAAAAAAAATTTTTCCTCTTATTCCTCCTGATCTCCTTAATATATTCTCCAAATTTGAGGCTCTTAGCATTTAAGGGGGCTTTGCTATTAACCCTTAAAGTCGGCGGCTTTTTTATATTATACGGAGCGTTACGGTTTAACGCGAAATTACGGTAGCATTTAATGCGAAATTACGGCATGAACGAAACGCGAAATTTCGCGTTGAAAATTATGCTTACGGTATTTTCAATTATGATTTTAATGGCAATTTCGCTACGCTAATTTCGCATCGTAATCGCAAATTTCGCATGCGTAATTATAGTAATGCGAAATTACGAAAATTTCAGCTCAACTCTAATAATGCACATTGTCTGGATGTCCTGCTGATCCACTGCCTCTAACTTTAACCTTCCTGGCGGTAAGCTCGAGCTGAGCTTGGGCTATGCCGCACAGGAGTATTTCTCAGGCCCTGCTGGGCCGATTTGCGTAATTTTGCTAGCTACGTGAACTCACCGCTCGCCGCCGCTCGCCGCGTTAGAGGGTGTCGTCCCCCCCCCCCCGAGACCCCTGTGCAGCCTGGCCAATCAGTGCCAGGCAGCGCTGAGGGGTGGATCGGGACTCCCTCTGATGTCACGACGTCCATGACGTCGGTGACATCATCGCACCCGTCGCCATGGCGACAGGGGAAGCCCTAATGGAAATCCCGTTCAGAACGGGATTTCCTGATGGGCCTGATCGCCGGAGGTGATCGGAGGGGGTGGGGGATGCCGCTGCTCAGCGGCTGTCATGTAGCTAGAGCTAGGCTAGCTACATGATTTAAAAAAACAAAAAACAAAAAAAAAACTGCTGCGCTGCTCCCTGGCGGTTTTAATTGACCGCCAGGGAGGTTAAGCCATAGACCCTGAACAAGCATGCAGATCAGGTGTCTAGGAATGCTCGTTCAGGTTCCGCAGAAATGGGATTTCCAAATTTCCGATCGGAAGCTGCATTTCAGCATTGAAATTTGGAAATCGGTAATGCAAGTGGGGTAGGCAGATTTTCGCTGAAATTTTTGCTGAAATTTTCGCTGACTTTAACATTCATTTTCTCAAAAACTACAAGGTCTTTTTGAAAGATTTTTTTTCCTCTTGTTTCTACTTTCTGCTTAACATTCCCTGAAAATGTGGTGTTTCTAGCACCTATGGGGGTTTTGCTATTAACCTCTAAAGTCGGCATCGTACCGCATAGCGGTTCCAATGCGGATTTTCGCGGTAATTTCTGCCCAATTTTAGCATGGATTTTCTCAAAAACTACAAGGTCTTTTTGAAATAATTTTTTTCCTCGTTTCTACTTTTCTGCTTAACCACTTCCCGACCGCCGTATTGACAATTGGTGGCCGGGAAGTGGACCCCGCAAGGACCGCCGTATTGACAAATGGCGGCGGTCCTTGTAGGGGCATGGGCGAAGCGATCGCGTCATCCGTGACGCGATCCTCCGCCTCCGCCTGGCGCCGCTCACCCGCCGCAACATCCCGCCGGCCATACGGAAGCGCCGGCGGGATGTTAACCCGACGATCGCCGCATACAAAGTGTATAATACACTTAATGTAATGTTTACAAAGTGTATTATACAGGCTGCCTCCTGCCCTGGTGGTCCCAGTGTCCGAGGGACCACCAGGGCAGGCTGCAGCCACCCTAGTCTGCACCAAGCACACTGAT
The DNA here is from genome assembly GCF_040937935.1 of Hyperolius riggenbachi. NCBI lineage: Eukaryota > Metazoa > Chordata > Amphibia > Anura > Hyperoliidae > Hyperolius > Hyperolius riggenbachi. The sequence goes on along the minus strand of NC_090653.1, from coordinate 60,141,033 downwards.
TTCCCCCCCCCCTGCCCCAGATCGCCCACAGCACCCATCAGACCCCCCCCCCCCCCCTGCCCACCCCCCAGACCCCTGTTTGCACCCAATCACCCCCCTAATCACCCATCAATCACTCCCTGTCACTATCTGTCAATGCTATTTTTTTTTATACCCCCCTGCCCCCTGCTCCCTCCTGATCACCCTCCACCCCTCAGATTCTCCCCAGACCCCCCCCCCCAGACCCCCCCCCACCCCATGTACTGTATGCATCTATCCCCCCTGATCACCTGTCAATCACCTGTCAATCACCTGTCAATCACCCATCAATCACCCCCTGTCACTGCCACCCATCAATCAGCCCCTAACCTGCCCCTTGCGGGCAATCTGATCACCCACCCACACCAATAGATCGCCCGCAGATCCGACATCAGATCACCACCCAAGCGCAGCGTTTACATCTATTCTCTCCTCTAAACACCCACTAATTACCCATCAATCACCCATCAATCACCCCCTATCACCACCTGTCACTGTTACCCATCAGATCAGACCCTAATCTGCCCCTTGCGGGCACCCAATCACCCGCCTACACGCTCAGATTGCCCTCAGACCCCCCCTTATCAATTCGCCAGGGCATTATTTACATCTGTCCTTCCCTGTAATAACCCACTGATCACCTGTCAATCACCCATCAATCACCCCCTGTCACTGCCACCCATCAATCACGCCCTGTCACTGCCACCCATCAATCAGCCCCTAACCTGCCCCTTGCGGGCAAACTGATCACCCACCCACACCAATAGATCGCCCGCAGATCCGACATCAGATCACCACCCAAGCGCAGTGTTTACATCTATTCTCTCCTCTAAACACCCACTAATTACCCATCAATCACCCATCAATCACCCCCTATCACCACCTGTCACTGTTACCCATCAGATCAGACCCTAATCTGCCCCTTGCGGGCACCCAATCACCCGCCTACACGCTCAGATTGCCCTCAGACCCCCCCTTATCAATTCGCCAGGGCATTATTTACATCTGTCCTTCCCTGTAATAACCCATTGATCACCTGTCAATCACCTGTCAATCACCCATCAATCACCCCCTGTCACTGCCACCCATCAATCACCCCCTGTCACTGCCACCCATCAATCAGCCCCTAACCTGCCCCTTGCGGGCAATCTGATCACCCACCCACACCAATAGATCGCCCGCAGATCCGACATCAGATCACCACCCAAGCGCAGTGTTTACATCTATTCTCTCCTCTAAACACCCACTAATTACCCATCAATCACCCATCAATCACCCCCTATCATCACCTGTCACTGTTACCCATCAGATCAGACCCTAATCTGCCCCTTGCGGGCACCCAATCACCCGCCTACACGCTCAGATTGCCCTCAGACCCCCCCTTATCAATTCGCCAGGGCATTATTTACATCTGTCCTTCCCTGTAATAACCCATTGATCACCTGTCAATCACCTGTCAATCACCCATCAATCACCCCCTGTCACTGCCACCCATCAATCACCCCCTGTCACTGCCACCCATCAATCAGCCCCTAACCTGCCCCTTGCGGGCAAACTGATCACCCACCCACACCAATAGATCGCCCGCAGATCCGACATCAGATCACCACCCAAGCGCAGTGTTTACATCTATTCTCTCCTCTAAACACCCACTAATTACCCATCAATCACCCATCAATCACCCCCTATCACCACCTGTCACTGTTACCCATCAGATCAGACCCTAATCTGCCCCTTGCGGGCACCCAATCACCCGCCTAGACGCTCAGATTGCCCTCAGACCCCCCCCCCCTTATCAATTCGCCAGGGCATTATTTACATCTGTCCTTCCCTGTAATAACCCACTGATCACCTGTCAATCACCTGTCAATCACCCATCAATCACCCCCTGTCACTGCCACCCATCAATCACCCCCTGTCACTGCCACCCATCAATCAGCCCCTAACCTGCCCCTTGCGGGCAATCTGATCACCCACCCACACCAATAGGTCGCCCGCAGATCCGACATCAGATCACCACCCAAGCGCAGTGTTTACATCTATTCTCTCCTCTAAACACCCACTAATTACCCATCAATCACCCATCAATCACCCCCTATCACCACCTGTCACTGTTACCCATCAGATCAGACCCTAATCTGCCCCTTGCGGGCACCCAATCACCCGCCTAGACGCTCAGATTGCCCTCAGACCCCCCCTTATCAATTCGCAATTGCAATATTTACATCTGTTCTCCCCTGTAATAACCCACTGATTACCTGTCAATCACCTGTCAATCAGCTATCAATCACCCATCAATCACCCCCTGTCACTGCCACCCATCAATCATCCCCTGTCACTGCCACCCATTAATCACCCCCTGTCACTGCCACCCATCAATCACCCGCTGTCACTGCCACCCATCAATCAGCCCCTAACCTGCCCCTTGCGGGCAATCTGATCACCCACCCACACCAATAGATCGCCCGCAGATCCGACGTCCGATCACCTCCCAAGTGCAGTGTTTACATCTGTTCTCTACCCTAAACACCCACTAATTACCCATCAATCACCCCCTGTCACTGCTACCTATCAGATTAGACCCCTATCTGCCCCTAGGGCACTTAATCACCCGCCAACACCCTCAGAATGACCTCAGACCCCAGCCCTGATCACCTCGCCAGTGCATTGCTTGCATCTATTCCCCCCTCTAATCACACCTTGAGACACCCATCAATCACCTCCTGTCATCCCCTAGCACACCTACCCATCAGATCAGGCCCTAGTTTGCCCCGTGTGGGCTCCTGATCACTCGGCCAAACCCTCAGATCCCCCTCAGAACCCCTTCTGATCACCTCCCCAGTGCATTGATTGCATCTATTTTCCCCTCTAACCACCCCCTGAGACACCCATCAATCACCTCCTGTCACCCCCCTAGCACTCCTATCCATCAGATCAGGCCCAATACAACCTGTCATCTAAAAGGCCACCCTGCTTATGACCGGTTCCACAAAATTCGCCCCCTCATAGACCACCTGTCATCAAAATTTGCAGATGCTTATACCCCTGAACAGTCATTTTGAGACATTTGGTTTCCAGACTACTCACGGTTTTGGGCCCGTAAAATGCCAGGGCGGTATAGGAACCCACTCAAGTGACCCCATTTTAGAAAAAAAGACACCCCAAGGTATTCTGTTAGGTGTATGACGAGTTCATAGAAGATTTTATTTTTTGTCAAAAGTTAGCGGAAATTGATTTTTATTGGTTTTTTTTCACAAAGTGTCATTTTTCACTAACTTGTGACAAAAAATAAAATCTTCTATGAACTCGCCATACACCTAACGGAATACCTTGGGGTGTCTTCTTTCTAAAATGGGGTCACTTGTGGGGTTCCTATAATGCCCTGGCATTTTAGGGGCCCTAAACCGCGAGGAGTAGTCTAGAAAACAAATGCCTCAAAATGACCTGTGAATAGGACGTTGGGCCCCTTAGCGCACCTAGGCTGCAAAAAAGTGTCACACATGTGGTACCGCCGTACTCAGGAAAAGTAGTATAATGTGTTTTGGGGTGTATTTTTACACATACCCATGCTGGGTGGGAGAAATTTCTATGTAAATGGACAATTGTGTGTAAAAAAAATCAAACAATTGTCATTTACAGAGATATTTCTCCCACTTAGCATGGGTATGTGTAAAAATACACCCCAAAACACATTATACTACTTCTCCTGAGTACGGCGGTACCACATGTGTGGCACTTTTTTACACCCTAAGTACGCTAAGGGGCCCAAAGTCCAATGAGTACCTTTAGGATTTCACAGGTCATTTTGCGACATTTGGTTTCAAGACTACTCCTCACGGTTTTGGGCCCCTAAAATGCCAGGGCAGTATAGGAACCCCACAAATGACCCCATTCTAGAAAGAAGACACCCAAAGGTATTCCGTTAGGAGTATGGTGAGTTCATAGAAGATTTTATTTTTTGTCACAAGTTAGCGGAAAATGACACTTTGTGAAAAAAAACAATTAAAATCAATTTCCGCTAACTTGTGACAAAAAAATAAAAACTTCTATGAACTCACCATACTCCTAACGGAATACCTTGGGGTGTCTTCTTTCTAAAATGGGGTCATTAGTGGGGTTCCTATACTGCCCTGGCATTTTAGGGGCCCTAAACCGTGAGGAGTAGTCTTGAAACAAAAATTACCTGTGAAATCCTAAAGGTACTCATTGGACTTTGGGCCCCTTAGTGCAGTTAGGGTGCAAAAAAGTGCCACACATGTGGTATCGCCGTACTCGGGAGAAGTAGTACAATGTGTTTTAAGGTGTATTTTTACACATACCCATGCTGGGTGGGAGAAATACCTCTGTAAATGACAATCTTTTGATTTTTTTACACACAATTGTCCATTTACAGAGTTATTTCTCCCACCCAGCATGGGTATGTGTAAAAATACACCCCAAAACACATTGTACTACTTCTCCCGAGTACGGCGATACCACATGTGTGGCACTTTTTTGCACCCTAACTGCGCTAAGGGGCCCAAAGTCCAATGAGTACCTTTAGGATTTCACAGGTCATTTTGAGAAATTTTGTTTCAAGACTACTCCTCACGGTTTAGGGCCCCTAAAATGCCAGGACAGTATAGGAACCCCACAAATGACTCCATTTTAGAAAGAAGACACCCCAAGGTATTCTGTTAGTAGTACGGTGAGTTCATAGAAGATTTTATTTTTTGTCACAAGTTAGCGGAAATTGATTTTTATTGTTTTTTTTCACAAAGTGTCATTTTCCGCTAACTTGTGACAAAAAATAACATCTTCTATGAACTCACCGTACTACTAACGGAATACCTTGGGGTGTCTTCTTTCTAAAATGGGGTCATTTGTGGGGTTCTTATACTGTCCTGGCATTTTAGGGGCCCTAAACCGTGAGGAGTAGTCTTGAAACGAAATTTCTCAAAATGACCTGTGAAATCCTAAAGGTACTCATTGGACTTTGGGCCCCTTAGCGCAGTTAGGGTGCAAAAAAGTGCCACTCATGTGGTATCACCGTACTCAGGAGAAGTAGTATAATGTGTTTTGGGGTGTATTTGTACACATACCCATGCTGAGTGGGAGAAAGATCTCTGTAAATGGACAATTGTGTGTAAAAAAAATTAAAAAATTGTCATTTACAGAGATATTTCTCCCACCCAGCATCGGTATGTGTAAAAATACACCCCAAAACACATTATACTACTTCTCCTGAGTACGGCAATACCACATGTGTGGCACTTTTTTGCACCCTAACTGCGCTAAGGGGCCCAAAGTCCAATGAGCACCTTTAGGCTTTACAGGGGTGCTTACAAATTAGCACCCCCCAAAATGCGAGGACAGTAAACACACCCCCCAAATGACCCCATTTTGGAAAGTAGACACTTCAAGGTATTCAGAGAGGAGCATGGTGAGTCCGTGGCAGATTTCATTTTTTTTTGTCGCAAGTTAGAAGAAATGGAAACTTTTATTTTTTTTATTTTTTTTTTGTCACAAAGTGTCATTTTCCGCTTACTTGTGACAAAAATTAATATCTTCTATGAACTCACTATGCCTCTCAGTGAATACTTTGGGATGTCTTCTTTCCAAAATGGGGTCATTTTGGGGGTATTTATACTATCCTGGAATTCTAGCCCCTCATGAAACATGTCAGGTGGTCAGAAAAGTCATAGATGCTTGAAAATGGGAAAATTCACTTTTTGCACCATAGTTTGTAAACGCTATAACTTTTACCCAAACCAATAAATATACACTGAATGTTTTTTTTTTATCAAAAACATGTTTGTCCACATTTTTCGCGCTGCATGTATACAGAAATTTTACTTTATTTGAAAAATGTCAGCACAGAAAGTTAAAAAAAATCATTTTTTTTGCCAAAATTCATGTCTTTTTTGATGAATATAATAAAAAGTAAAAATCGCAGGAGCAATCAAATAGCACCAAAAGAAAGCTGTATTAGTGACAAGAAAAGGAGCCAAAATTCATTTAGGTGGTAGGTTGTATGAGCGAGCAATAAACCGTGAAAGCTGAAGTGGTCTGAATGAAAAAAAAGTGGCCGGTCCTTAAGGGGGGTAAAGCCCACGATCCTCAAGTGGTTAATATACCCTGAAAATGTGGTGTTTGTAGAACGCTTTGCTATTAACGGTCAAAGTTGGCCACTGTTGACTGTAATGTAAAATGCAGAAAATTCACATTACCGATATGCGGTATTATGCCGAAACACCTGATCTGCTGCATGCTTGTTCAAGGTCTATGGCTAAAAGTATTAGCGGCAGGGGATCAGCAGGGTAGCCAGGGGACTGGTATTGCTTAAAAGGAAATAAATATGGCAGCCTCCATATTCCTCTTGGTTCAGTTGTCCTGTAATGATGGTAGCAAAAATTCTATGAACATAAGTTTGCATAGTTAATACACTGAAGCTGTATTCCTGTCTTACCTGTGTGATGAAAGGACTTGGAAACAAACGGTGACTTTTCAGCGTGTCTGCAATCTTGTGCAGTATGTCGCTGGCTTCATGACTCAGGAGGTGTGTGTGTGTGTTGGGGAAACCTCTTCTCTTTCATGTACTTGTGTTAAAGTAACTGCTAATTAAGGACAGTTTTGTGCTCAAACTGCCTGCAAGGAAACAAAGGATACAGCTGAAACAATCTTAATGGTTGTTTTTCCAACGACAGATCAGCAGGATGGCATTTTCCAGAGTAGTTTCAACAACGTGATTTGATATAGCTAACAAGAGAAAAAAAGAACGCTTTCACTGGCGTAACTAAAGAGCTTGGGGCCCCAGTGCGAGTTTTACATGGGGCACCAAGCACTCTAATGATATAGAGCCCCAAAATCTATCAAGGTCAGCTGCAGTATGAGAGAGATGTATTTAGAGTGAGGGCTTGTTCACAATATGAGTTCTTTTAGATATTTTTAAAGAGAACCCGAGGTGGGTTTGAAGAATATTATCTGCATACAGAGGCTGGATCTGCCTATACAGCCCAGCCTCTGTTGCTATCCCAAACCCCCCTAAGGTCCCCCTGCACTCTGCAATCCCTCCATAAATCACAGCCACGCTGCTGACAAACAGCTTGTCAGAGCTGGCTGTGTTTATCTCTATAGTGTCAGTCTGCTGCTCTCCCCGCCTCCTGCAGAACTCCAGTCCCCGCCTGCATCCCTTCCCTCCCTGCTGATTGGAGGGAAGGGACGGGGGCAGGGACCGGAGATATGCAGGAAGCGGGGGAGCAGCTGAGACTGACACTACAGATGTAAACACAGCCTTACAGCATGGCTGTGATTTATGAGGGATTGCAGAGTGCAGGGGGACCTTAGTGGGGTTTGGGATAGCAACAGAGGCTGGGCTGTATAGGCAGATCCAGCCTCTGTATGCAGATAACATTCTTTAAACACACCTTGGGTTCTCTTTAAGCATTGACGTTTTTAAAAAGCCCTTTAAAAGTGCTTGAGCAATGCATTTGAATGTGAGTGCTCTCACATGAGCCATGAAGTTTCTTTCCAATTACAAACACAGGTCCTGCAAGGGAACACAGACTAGAGACACAGAGAGCCCAATATAGTGTAGTATGTACTGGTATGTGGATAAGTAAGTATCTATTTATACTCACAAACATGGATTACCGTTAGAGATGGCCCTAACAGTTCGCTGGCGAACGGATCCCGGCGAACTTCCGAGGTTCGCGTTCGCGGAGAACCGCAAACGTTCTATTCGCCCCCATAGTGCATGATTAGGGTCAACTTTGACCCTCTACATCACAGTCAGCAGGCACATTGTAGCCAATCAGGCTACACTCCTTCCTGGAGCCCCCTTATAAAAGGGAGGCAGCGTCAGGCTTTTCACTCACTCGTGTGCCTGCAATAATTAGAGAAGGGAGAGCTGCTGCAGACTCTCATAGGGAAAGCTTAGTTAGGCTCTTCTAGGCTTGTTAGCTTGCTCCTTACTGATTCTTATTGCTAAAAAAGCACCCCTCAACAGCTCTTTTGAGAGCTAATCTTGTTATTGTGATCTACTTTTTTTTTTTTTTGTGTGTGTGTGTGTGAGTGGCCCACTTGCATTATATACAGCCCTGTCAGTCAGTCGCAGCTGGCCTTTGGCTCCTTGGTGGTAATTACTACTGTGCCAGGTGCAGATTTGTAATACCCATCACTGCATATAACTACCTGTTGTTCACAGTGCACCCACCTACCTACATGAGCGCACGCAGTGTCACTGTGCCTGTCCGGTACCTGTCTGTTTGTGACAGGTTCTCATTATAATACCCATCACTGCATATACCTACCTGTTGTTCACAGTGCACCCACCTACCTACGTGAGTGCACGCAGTGTCACTGTGCCTTTCTGTGTGTGACAGGTGCACATTGTAATACCCGTCACCGCATATACAGTACCTACCTGTAGTTCCCTTCAGTGCACCCACCTACCTACGTGAGCGCACACAGTGCTACTGTGCCTGTCCGGTACCTGTCTGTGTGTGACAGGTGCACATTTGTAATACCAGTCATTGCATAATTGTTCACAGTACCTGTGTGACCACATGCTGTGTAATTTACCACTCCGAGCATACCTGTTAACTGCACCTGTGTGACAGCTGCACATTGTATTGTAATACCAGTCACTGCATACCTTTCACTGCATCTGTGATTGCACATTAATATCCAAGGAAGTCCAAGAGGTAGGGTGAAGTAGAAAAATTCTTTATTATAAATCCATCTTAATCCATCATCAGTGTACAGATAAAAAGCTCACGCGTATCGGAGCGATATGTGGCTCCTTAATCATAGCTTGCCAAGACAGGTGTTCATACAGATTATATAGGGTACAAGACCACACCCTTAAAGGTGTGTATCTTAGCCTTAAAGGTACAAACATCATAAGCTAAAAGTGGAATATACCCCTGTAATATGTATATATAAAAAACAGAATCTATATAAAAACACAAAGTACTGCATCAGATTATAGCAACCTGTCATACATAGATGTAATAATGATATATGGTATCTGGACAACATGCATAACTGTTAGTAATAAAAAAAAAACAGGGAAGGAAGGCAGGGATAGGTGAGGGAAAGAAGGGGGGGAAAACATGCAGACAGAGAAAACAGGCCCAAATTGGATACATATGTATATGCAACACATCAATATAGTATCTATTTATCATAGAATGTATGGAGGTCTAATCGGGAATTTAATCCCAAAGGGGAGCGTGTCCCTAACTTCCAGATCCAAAAAGACTCCCGCTTCAATAGCTTACTGTATAGATCTCCTCCCCTTAGTGAGGGTGTTACTTTTTCTATACCTTGGAACCTAAACCCAGACATATTGCCTAAATGGACATAAAAAAAGTGCTTGGATACACTAGACGCATGCATAATAAAAGTTATGTTCTTAAGACATCTACCGGCACCATTATAGTGCTCTGAGATTCTTTGACGAAGAGGACGTGTAGTGCATCCTACATATTGTATCTCACATTCCGTGCAGGTGACTAAATATATTACATTATAGGTCTGACAGTTAATATACTGTCTCATATCATAGTTGTTATGCCTGGAAAGTGAGATAATTTCTCGTGTCTGGTCATGAACTCTACAGTATCTGCAGGTACTATAGCCACACTTGTACGAACCTGTATATGTGAGCCATGTAGGTTTGGGCCTGTTTGTACTCTAAAATAAACTGGGAGACAAAGTAGTTCCCAAAGTAGGGGCACGCCTTGAAGAGAAACCACAATCCTCCTTCAAAACAGTATGGAGTTTAGGATGGAGAACAGGCAAATATTTTTTTATAATATTGACAATTTGGTTATATTCCAGACTATACGAGGTAACAAAACGTACCCCTTTGTTATACTGCCTGTTCCTACAACCGGATCTAGGAGTAAGTAAATCTGACCTTGTTTTAAGTAAGACCTGATCTCTTGCTCTTAGGATTTTGTCTTCGTGATACCCTCGGTCACGAAGTCTCAATTGTACCAAATCCAACTCTTACTGCAATATAGTCGGATCAGAGCAGTTCCTTGCCGCTCTAATCATTTCCCCATATGGAATTGATTGCAGTGTATGTCTTGGATGACAACTGGTGGCCAAGAGTAGCGAATTACTAGCGCATTCTTTTCTGAATGTCCTAGTTAGTATCCTCCGTGATGTAACACAGCCACTCAAATGGAGATTCAAATAGTTAATTTCTGTGGCATTGTGAGACATCGTGAAGGACAGATTTAAATCATTGTCATTACAGTAAGTAAGGAACCCGGGCAAATTGTTTTCAGGGCCCATCCACACCAGCAGCAGATCATCTATATGCCTAGCATACCAGAACAAAGAATCAGAAAAGGGGTTGCACTCTCCAAAGATGCGGAGCTCCTCCCACCATCCCATGTACAAATTAGCTAGGGATGGGGAAAATTTGGCTCCCATAGAAGCTCCGCATCTTTGGAGGTAGTACACACCATCAAACATGAAATAATTTCGACTGAGTAGATGATCTACTGCTAGGAGGAGAAAATCGCAAACAGTGGATGTAAATGACCCATATTTTCTGATGTGGAAGTCTAGGGTTTCAAGAGCCAACTTGTGGGGGATGGAAGAATACAAGGAAGCCACATCCATTGTAACCCAGACAAAGGATGGCTCCCACTGCAAGGGTTCCAAGCTTGATAAAAGGTGCGTCGTATCGCGCAAAAAGCCCGGTAGACGACGCACCAAAGGTTGGAGGCACCCGTCGACCCACTGTCCAAGACCTTCTCCCAAGGAACCAATACCGGCCACTATGGGACGGCCTTTAGGGGGTACATCAGATTTATGGACCTTGGGTAGATGATGGAAAATGGGCGTGATGGGCGCCTCCACCAAAAGATTGTCCCTTTCCTTCTCACTGAAAATTCCCAAAGAAACCCCCAAATTGAGGAGCTGTTGGAGCTCAGTCTTAAAGCGACCAGTCGGATCACTAGACAGAGCCTCATAGGTGGTAGTGTCCTCTAGTTGGCGTAGTGCCTCTTCTCTATAGGCAGCCGCATCCAGGACCACCACAGCTCCTCATTTGTCTGCACTGCGAATAACTATCGCCTTATTATTCTGGAGGGACTGTAGTGCCTCCTGTTCCTGCCGTGTTAAATCAGAGGTTGCTCTATTGGCTTTTTTAACCTGCACAAGTTCTTTTTCCACCAAATCTTGGAAAGTGTCCACAATCGGTGTTCTGGTCTGAATTGGATAGAAGTAGGGATTAGAGGTGGCCACGGGGCCGCCCCGGGGGCTGGGCCATCACTCGCACTGGACAAATGTTCCAGGGTGAGGATGATAGATGCCTCCTGGTAGTGTTGGGCGAACAGTGTCCGCCACTGTTCGGGTTCTGCAGAACATCACCCTGTTCGGGTGATGTTCGAGTTCGGCCAAACACCTGATGATGTTCGGCCAAACTGTTCGGCCATATGGCCGAACTAAGAGCGCATGGCCGAACGTTACCCGAACGTTCAGCTAGCGCTGTGATTGGCCGAATGGGTCACGTGGTTCGGACCCGAACGCGCTCTGATTGGCCGAACGGGTCACGTGGTTCGGGTAAATAAATACCCGATCCACGTCATTTCTCCGCCATTTGTCTGTGGGTTTAGCTTTGGGTAGGCAGGCAGGGTAGTTCTCTCTCCAGCCAGGCTAGCCAGGGTCCCCCGGTCATTGTGTCGCTGCTGGGAATAGTAGTACACCGCTCACCCACACTATATAGCATTGTGTTTACTGCCACTCTGTGTGTCTGCTGGGAACAGTAGTACACTGCTCACCCTGTATAGCATTGTGCTCTGTGTCGCTGCTGGGAATAGTAGTACACCGCTCACCCACACTATATAGCATTGTGTTTACTGCCACTCTGTGTCTCTCTGCTGGGAACAGTAGTACACCGCTCACCCTGTATAGCATTGTGCTCTGTGTCGCTGCTGGGAATAGTAGTACACCGCTCACCCACACTATATAGCATTGTGTTTACTGCCACTCTGTGTGTCTGCTGGGAACAGTAGTACACCGCTCACCCTGTATAGCATTGTGCTCTGTGTCGCTGCTGGGAATAGTAGTACACCGCTCACCCACACTATATAGCATTGTGTTTACTGCCACTCTGTGTCTCTCTGCTGGGAACAGTAGTACACCGCTCACCCTGTATAGCATTGTGCTCTGTGTCGCTGCTGGGAATAGTAGTACACCGCTCACCCACACTATATAGCATTGTGTTTACTGCCACTCTGTGTCTCTCTGCTGGGAACAGTAGTACACCGCTCACCCTGTATAGCATTGTGCTCTGTGTCGCTGCTGGGAATAGTAGTACACCGCTCACCCACACTATATAGCATTGTGTTTACTGCCACTCTGTGTGTCTGCTGGGAACAGTAGTACACAGCTCACCCTGTATAGCATTGTGCTCTGTGTCGCTGCTGGAAATAGTAGTACACCGCTCACCCACACTATATAGCATTGTGTTTACTGCCACTCTGTGTCTCTCTGCTGGGAACAGTAGTACACCGCTCACCCTGTATAGCATTGTGCTCTGTGTCGCTGCTGGGAATAGTAGTACACCGCTCACCCACACTATATAGCATTGTGTTTACTGCCACTCTGTGTGTCTGCTGGGAACAGTAGTACACCGCTCACCCACAACTGTATAGCATTGTGCTCTGTGTCGCTGCTGGGAATAGTAGTACACCGCTCACCCACCACTGTATAGCATTGTGCTCTGTGTCGCTGCTGGGAACAGTAGTACACCGCACAGCCACACTATATAGCATTGTGTTTACTGCCACTCTGTGTCTCTGCTGGGAACAGTAGTACACCGCTCACCCACCACTGTATAGCATTGTGCTCTGTGTCGCTGCTGGGAATAGTAGTACACCGCTCACCCACCACTGTGACTGTATAGCATTGTGCTCTGTGTCGCTGCTGGGAATAGTAGTACACCGCTCACCCACCACTGTATAGCATTGTGCTCTGTGTCGCTGCTGGGAACAGTAGTACACCGCTCAGCCACACTATATAGCATTGTGTTTACTGCCACTCTGTGTCTCTGCTGGGAACAGTAGTACACCGCTCACCCACCACTGTATAGCATTGTGCTCTGTGTCGCTGCTGGGAACAGTAGTACACCGCTCAGCCACACTATATAGCATTGTGTTTACTGCCACTCTGTGTCTCTGCTGGGAACAGTAGTACACCGCTCACCCACCACTGTATAGCATTGTGCTCTGTGTCGCTGCTGGGAATAGTAGTACACCGCTCACCCGCCACTGTATAGCATTTCTGTACTGCCACTGTACTGCTGCCAGTCAGCGTGTACTTTTACGGATAAGTGAAATGAAGAAGAAATCCTGTGAAAGAGGGAGGGGCAAGGGAAGAGGTGTTCCCCCTGACGGTTCACGTACAGGCCACAGTGGAGCACCGAAGAAAACCCACTCAATACCGCCCATATTGTCCAGGAAATCAACCCTCACAAATTCAAAAGAACAGGACCAGATAATTAATTGGATGACCTCTCAAGCGTCCAGCAGTGGGTTAAGCAGCACCAGCACATCACGCACGAGGTCCGAGTCCTCAGCCAGTTACAAGGAGCCAGTGGGCACAAAGCTGACACAACCGGCAGCGACACCACGCACACAACTGCCAAATAACCAGTCTGAAGAATTTCCTCAGGACACAATGGGGTATTCGCAGGAGCTATTCCCAGCCCAACAAACCTCCACCTTTCAAAGGTCAATGGAACAGCCAGAAATTTTGTGCCCGGATTCACAACCATTGACTGTGGGAAATGCACCGCGCACTGAAATTCAAGGCGAGTCCAAGGAGGACTTTGAAACCCAAATCCCAGAGCAAGTTGGGCAGGAGGGGTTTCAATTGCAGGAGGTCGGCCGAGAAGATCTTGAAGACGACGTTGGAGTGTGCTGCGCAGAGGTTGTTGTGGGGAGCTCTACTCCACGGCGGCGGCCCACAATCACATATGACGAGTTTGAGGAGATGGAAGAGGAGGAGGGTATGGACAATGTTGACAGAGACCCAGATTTTGTATGTGAAGGAGAACATCGCCGTTGTAGCAGCACAGATGAGTCTGTTGAAGAACCCACTGCTGCACGAGTTCGCCTTGTGCCACAAGGTAGGCGGCACGAAATTTCAGGCACCACAAGCGTGGAAGTTCAAGTGAGACGCAAAAGAGGCGCAAACAGAAATCGCCAGCAAGGCAGGTGCTCCAAAGTCTGGCCTTTCTTTTAAGACTGCAGTGAGGATGGTACCATGGTGATTTGCAAGGTGTGCAAGACCCGCCTGAGCAGGGGGAAACATATTAACAACCTCTCCACCACCAGCATGACCCGCCACATGGTATCCAAACATCCCACTCTGTGGCCGCCAGGACAGGGTACCAGCAGCAACACTACCTCCCTTGGGGTCACCAGACTCACCACCAGACCCTCCTCAGCAGCAGCAGTAGCCCAGCCATTGCATGGTTCACAACAACATTCACAAACATCAGACGACGCTGACACTGTCACTTTCCGGAATAGTGCTCTTGAGGTCTCCCAGTCATCAAACACAACAACCAACAGCCATTCAGTGTGCAGCCCTACGGTTCAGTTGTCTGTCTCGGAGATGCTTGAGCGCAAGAGGAAATTGCCAGCATATGACCCCCGGGCCGTGGCACTAACAGCCAGCATAGCCAAGCTTCTGGCCTGCGAAATGCTGCCATATCGAGTGGTGGAGACAAACAGCTTCAAGGGCATGATGTCAGTGGCCATCCCACGTTACGTGGTTCCCAGCCGCTACCACTTTGCACGCTCTGCAGTGCCTGAGTTGCATGAGCACGTGGTCAGCGAAATAACCCGAAGCTTGAAGAATGCCGTTGCCTGCAAGGTTCACCTCACCACTGACACCTGGACAAGTGCGTTCGGCCAGGGTCGATACATCTCCCTTACCGCGCACTGGGTGAACCTTGTGGAGCCTGGCAGCGATTCCTCACCTGCTACGGCGCGGGTGTTGCCCACGCCGCAAACAGCTGCACCGCCGTCCCTCCCACTGGATAACAACAGCAGCACCTACCTCTCTGACTCCTTCTCCTCCAACGCATCTCAAAGCTGTACCTCATCCGGAAACGCTAACCCAGCAGCAGTAGGATCGTGGAAGCAGTGCAGCACAGCTGTTGGCTTGCGTCAGCAAGCGTTGCTGAAGCTGATCTGCCTTGGGGATAAGCAGCACACAGGGGAGGAAATTTGGAGGGGAATAAAGGAACAGACAGATTTGTGGCTGGCACCGCTGGACCTGAAACCGGGCATGGTTGTGTGTGATAATGGGAGTAATCTCATTCGCGCTTTAAGGTTGGATAAGCTGACACACATCCCTTGCCTGGCGCACGTGATGAACCTAGTAGTTCAGCGGTTCCTGAGGACATACCCAGGCGTGGCCGATCTTCTGTTGAAGGTGCGACAAGTGGCCAAACATTGCAGAAATTCCAGTACTGCTTCGGGGGCACTCGCCAAGATGCAGGAGCGCTTCAATCTCCCCCACCATCGCTTGCTGTGTGATGTCCCTACGCGCTGGAATTCTACGCTGCACATGCTAGCCCGCTTTTGCGAGCAGAAGAGTGCAGTGGTCCAGTACATGACGGCACAGTACCGAGGCGCATCCGGACAGCTGCCAAGCTTCTGTGGATCCGATTGGGCCAACATGTTGGACCTCTGCCAAGTCCTCCAAAATTTTGGGCAATCCACGTTGCTTGTGAGCAGTGACAACTCTTCAGTCAGCATTACCATACCACTGCTGTGTTTACTGAAGAAGTCAATGTTGAAAATCAAGGAAACAGCTGTCATGATGCAACTGGGGGAATCTGAAGGAGAAAACGATCAGCGTGATGGTACCAACATCAGGCCATCCGCCTCAGGAAACGCTGGCCCCAGCAGCTATGACGAAGAAGAGGAGGAGGAACAGCTGGAGTTGGAGCAGGAATTTCATGCCACCACTGACGAGGGCCAGAGCGGTGCACGTTGGACTTCCACAATTCAGCGCGAATGGTCAGCAGAAGCAGACCAGGAAGAAGGTGACGACTATGATGCATCACAACAACTATCACAACGCTCACAAGAGGATGATGAGGATTCTGGCAGGACTCTGGCACACATGGCTCAATTCATGCTAGACTGCATTGAACGCGACCAACGCATTGTGCGCATTCTGGACAACACCAATCACTGGGTTTATACCCTTCTGGATCCACGGTACAAACACAATGTTCCAAAACTGCTTGAAGAAAGAGTCAGACAGGTCAAAATGAAAGAATACCAGCAGGCCCTTGTGGAGACTTTAGAGAGGAGATTGACATCCTCCCCCTCTTCTAGCCAGTTGTATGCCGACAGACTGACTTCCGCAAACCCAGGACGACCAGGAGGGCAGCAAACAACACAAGCCGCAGCTAGTGCCCAAAAGGGAATGGTATCGGCAGTGTGCTTGGAGTGGGAAAATTTTCTGACACCCATGCAGCAGCCCACAGAACAGCAAGCGTGCAGATCCACCTCCAACACCGATCGCCTGGAGAAGATGGTCAAGGACTACATGTCAGATGGCGTAGCTGTGTTGAACAATCCATCTGCACCCTTCAACTATCGGGTATCGAAGCTAGACACCTGGCACAAACTGGCAATGTACGCAATAGAGGTGCTGGCTTGCCCGGCAGCCAGCGTTATGTCGGAATGCTGTTTCAGTGCTGCCGGAGGCATCGTCACAGATCGGCGGATCCGCCTCTCCACAGAAAATGCAGACCGTCTGACTCAAATTAAAATGAATCAATCCTGGATTGGAAACGACTATGCAACACTCCTGGACCCCAACCAAGTAACATGAACAATGACCATCTGTGATGGGTTAGCGTTTCCGGTCCCTGTTTATTGAACCTCTTATCTGTATTACATTTATGACTGCATGGCGGCAAAAAGCATGCTATCCGCACGCTTCTTGTCCCCATGCAAGGCCTGGGTTGTTGTGTCTGAAAGCATGGCCTTCTCCTTATGCGTCTTCTCCTGTTCCATCACGTGCGCTGCTGCTGGGTTAGCGTTGCCGGTCCCTGTTTATGGAACCTCTTATCTTTATTACATTTATGACTGCATGGCGGCAAAAAGCATGCTATTCGCACCCTTCTTGTCCTCATGCAAGGCCTGGGTTGTTGTGTCTGAAAGCGTGGCCTTCTCCTCCTGCGCCTCCTCCTGTTCCATCACGTGTGCTGCTGCTGGGTTAGCGTTGCCGGTCCCTGTTTATGGAACCTCTTATCTTTATTACATTTATGACTGCATGGCGGCAAAATGCATGCCACCTGTGCAAAGAAAAATGACATTTCCCGCATTTAAAAGACAGTTTTCCCTTTGAAACGTTAAAATCGATTTTCTCAAAAACTATAAGCTCTTTTTGCTAAATTTTTTTCCCTCTTGTACCTACTCCCAAGGTGCACATACCCTGTAAATTTGGGGTATGTAGCATGTAAGGAGGCTTTACAAAGCACAAAAGTTTGGGTCCCCATTGACTTCCATTATGTTCGGAGTTCGGCGCGAACACCCGAACATCGCGGCCATGTTCGGCGAACGTTCGCGAACCCGAATATCCAAGTGTTCGCCCAACACTACCTCCTGGAAGAGAGGGATCTGCCCAACCCCCGGGGCGGAACAAAGAGAGGGCCCGCGGCCACCCCACTCCCCCCCTCCACGCCATCTGTGTCATCCATTTCTAAAAAATGTTTTTTAACCATCAGGTTCCTGACAAATTTATTGACATCTAACATGGTATCAAAAATATCAAAATAATGTGAAGGTGCATAGGACAAACCTCTAGAGAGTAAAGAGATTGAGCCTGAGTAAGAACTATATTGGACAGATTAATAACATTGGAAAAGGAATGAGTTATCTTTCGTCTCTTCCGGCCTGCCCTCCTGGTCTTCCTCCCCACCTCCCCCTGTACCTTCGATTGCTCTTCTTTGGTCACTGGTAATAGGTTGGCTGTCCTGGAGGGGTTTTCTGTACAGACTGTCCGCGCTGGTCCCCCCCCCCCCCCGTTTGGGGGTACCAGAAAAGACTGACTGAACCCTCTCTTCCCTATTGTCTGAGGAGTCAGAGGCCGAACCTGCGCTGTCAGCAGAACTAAAGCTAACTCATTTGTTCTGCTTTGGTCTACGAAGGATAGATCTTGGTGACCTGTGGACTGTCTCCCTCCTACCCCATTCATATACAACATTGTTTCTATAGTCACCTGAATCTCGAAGGAAATTGACCCGCTTAGTATTCATAATTAAGTTTTCTAGCTTGAAAATGTTTTCTTTCATTTTGTTGGTTAGCTCATCAAAATGTTCAAAAGAAGAGAGCTTATTAAGCTCTCTTCTAGTATCTACTATTTGAACCTTGATGTCTGCTAATTTTTTCTCCTCATATGATACAATCAGCTTCATAAGGCGAATGGAACAATCGGTTAATACCTGGTTCCATTCGATTACGAACTGATTAGAGTAAATAGTGGTGGGGACTTTCTTAATCCGTAAACCCCTAGGAATCATACCCTCAGCCACATAATGTTTCAAAGTGGTAATATCCCACCATAAACGTATTTCTTTGTTTAATAGATATTCCAAGCCTGAAAAAGAAGATTGTAAATTCATAGCAGGATCAATATTATATGTCCCTGGTTGTTTAGAAAAAACAGACATATATTTATATTATATGTGATTGCACATTGTATTATACCTGGCAGTCAGTGCATACCTTTTACTTAAATGGATGGCAGACTTGCCCTCCATAACAGATTCTTGTTAAAGGATTTAAAATTGATTCATCTCATATACAGCAGGGCCTCGAAAGTCCTCCTGTATTGTTATTTTCTGCCACTACCTCAGGACTTGCATGCCATGCCTGCTGCCTTCCTTGGATGTGTGGTGGTAGCCATTTCTCAGGTTCCAACTCCGGACCGGAATCGAACCCTGACTCCCCGGCCGTACGCTTTCTTTAACAATGGTAGAGAAAGAACCAGCGACAGTAGGCGCAGCGATGGACTTCTGGGGGCGCAGGCTTGACCGTGGCCAGAGCTGTCACAATTTGCCATCCAACTTCTGTCTTGTCCTGCCTCAAGCGTCCTGTCAGAAAGGACCTTCAGCGCAGCTGGAGGCATTGTCATTGAGAAGAGAAGTCGCCTAAGTCACAAAAGTGTTCAGTACCTCACCTTTATCAAAATGAATGAGGCATGGATCCCGGAAAGCTACTGCCTGCCCGAAGACTAAGTCAGTCCCCACACACAGCATCTCTGCCTGCACGCCGTGTGATAATAAGGTCGTTGCTTCATTGTGGACAGACCAAATTTCATCAGCTGGACAGTCACTGTTGTTCTATAATTGAGCTACCACAGACCGGCGACCATATGGGTTTGAAAACCGCCACGGGCCTGCACTCTCGCTATGGTGCGCACCAGTCCAGCACGGCCTTCACTACACAAACAGCTGTTTGCAGTATGTTACACAGTGAGTTTGGTGTGTCAGTGTGAAGCAGTACTTAATTAAACTCCCTGATTGATGT
Organism: Hyperolius riggenbachi; assembly: GCF_040937935.1. Taxonomy (NCBI): domain Eukaryota; kingdom Metazoa; phylum Chordata; class Amphibia; order Anura; family Hyperoliidae; genus Hyperolius; species Hyperolius riggenbachi. The sequence continues at coordinate 60,121,447 of NC_090653.1, read as the reverse complement.
ATACACATGCAAGAGGTTTTAAGCACTTTAGGCCTGCAATTTAGCATTCAATGTGATTTCTGCCCTTAAAACGCTGCTGTGCGTCAAATCCAGATTTTTCCCTGGTACTTTTGGCGTCTATCCCACTCATGCATGCAAAAACTCAGATTTTAGACCCCTTGAAACATCTTTTCCATCACTTTTCTGGCCAGCATAAGTGTTTCTAGTTTTCAAAGTTCGCCTACCCATTAAAGTCTATTATGGTTTGCGGAAGTTCGCGGTCACGAACCAAAATTTGGAGGTTCGGGCCATCTCTAGTAACCATCCAGGTAACCACTATATCAGCAAGTGAAGAGATTAGACCTGTCCCCACTCAGGATTAAGTAGTCGATGAGCTTTGCACCAGACCTATTTGAATTTTATGCTCCGTTTCTATTGCCTGATGAAGCAGGAGATGCCCGCAAAATGCGTTGCACTTGCCGTTTCTGGAGTATATTAATACATTTTTGTTGTTTTGAATATACACAACACTCATGTGTGTCTGCTTGGAGGAGGTAAGTCCACCTCTGCCTCCTTGCAGAAACCCGTGAAGAGCATTGTCTACAGTAATACCTTGTGTACAATAAAGAACAGTGCTGAGCCTATCGCCAGCACTGCATGATCACTGCGAGTTCCAGCAGAACTCTGGTGCTGAGGACTGTTTCCAAGGGGGGAGGTTTTTAGGTAGGGCTTTAGGCTAATATGCATGGGATTGGCTAGTTAGAATAAAGTAGAGGGCGGGGTTAGATAGGCATGAACGGAGGTAGCGTCAGTTACCTCCAGAGAGGCAGCAAGAGCAAACGTGTCTGTTTACTCTTGCAGCAGAGTTAGGCCCAGCGGAAAGGGGCGGACGCGGTGGCTAGGATGGCCGACATTTTTCAGGTGCGCTGCGCCAATTGAGAGAAGAGGCAATCCACTGCCACGGGCGGCTCACAGAGCGGCGATCGAACGGTGCATAGGCTGCAGTGCACAAAGCGGCAGTGGATCGCCTCTCCCCATCCCCACCTACCTGCTGTTGTTCACTTCAGTGCATACCTGTTAACTGCACCTGTGTGACTGCACATTGTATTAGGCAAGTCAGTGCATACCTTTTACTTCATCCCCCCGATATGGACAAAACAGGTAGAGGCAGAGGTAGAGGCAGACCCAGAGGAAGGCCACCCGGCAGGTCTGTGCAAGGTCGTGTTGATGTGATTTTGTGCGGCCCTGGCCCAAAGTACGGTGCTCAGAAGAAGGCAGGTCCCATCACCTCCCAAGATTGTCAGGACGTGGTTGACTATTTATCACAGAACACCTTATCTTCCGCAGCCACCAGCAATACTAGATGCACCACATCCGCTGCATTTGACACTTCACAGGAGTTATTTAGTGGGGAAATCACTGATGCAGAGCTATTCTTGTTACAACAAGATGAAGGCACTAAGCAAGTTACACCACCTCATATGTCTGAGTTAGGTGGCGACACTATGGAAGTAATGTGTGAGCATGATGATGATGCAGTTTATGAGGTGTCTGAGGCAAGCTAAGCTGGGCAGGATGATTATGATGATGATGATGTTACGGATACCATGTGGGATCCCAATAGACAAGATGACCAAGGAGACAGTTCAGCGGGGGAATAATCACTCTCTCCTAGTACATCTTGCCTGTGTGCTGTGTCCAATGTTAGTCTAAGTGGTGTTTCCTGGCTTGATTTTGTCCAGATGGTACCCGTCCCAATTTTTGTCCTGTATATTACAGGACCCACCTAAATTGGCCCTAGACTGCGATCGGTACATTACACTATGCCTACATGGCATAGGACTATGGCAGGGATTAGATTGTGAGCCCATCTGAGGTACAGTTAAGTGGCAGGGACACTGACTGTACAGCGCTGAGCTAGATCACAGTGCTGTAAACAAATAAATTACCTTATTTTTCTTTTAGTTGCAGCCTGCCAGCTCCGATCGCGGCTGGCGGGCTGATCGCAGCAGCCTCCTGTATTCCCTGCAGGGAACATATGCTCAAGCGAGTGCTCATTCCCTGCTAATCTTGCGAGACTGCCGATGACGCCAACTGGTGTTAGGCGGTCCCAGTAGAGCCACTCTGCAACTGCCCATCAGCATTAGGTCGCAGAGAGGTTGAAGTCCTCGGATGTGTCCTTTAAACCCAGCCATAAGACTGAGAAAACCCCTCTTCAGTGATTGGCTATTGGGGCAGGCTATGCATTCTGGGAACACGTTATTGGGTAAGCTGAGGCAGTTTGCAATGCACCTGCCCATTTCTTTCCAGCTGCCCAGCTTATTTCCCACAATGCAACAATGTTCACAGACAGTAAACTGCCAGAAGTACCACGGTCCTCAGAGTTTCTTGTGGAAGGGGTTTCACCACAATATCAGTCATACAGCGCCCCCTGATGGTCTGTTTGTGAAAAGGAATAGATTTCTCATGTAAAAGGGGGTATCAGCTACTGATTGGGATAAAGTTCAATTCTTGGTCTGAGTTTCTCTTTAAATTCCTAGATCTTGCTCATTCATCCCTATGAACAATCTCTGTTTTTATGGCAGCCAGCAAGTTACAGCTTGCTAGTGGTTTATATGTTGTGATTATACATAATTGCCTTTAATACGTTTGTTTTATGCTGCAGGTCACATTAAATGCATGTGGAACAAAGAAGCTGGAAACAGTTTCATAATCATGGGTGGAATGTATGTGGTTACATCAAGTTCAATACACAGTTTATTGTTGGCATTATGATGACTCTTTATTAGCACCGTGACTAAGAAATCCTTTGAGGTATTGAGAATGTCGATACCTTTAAACCTTTCTTTAACCACTTAAGGACCGCCCCCAGCCGATGGGCGGCGGCATAGTCCGGGCCCAAACGACCGCAATACGCCCCATCGGCGGGGGCGGCTGCGGGCGTTGCTATGCGGCGATCGCGTCATTCGTGACGCGATCAGCCGCCGGGGACGGGCTCCGCCCCCAGTTCGCTGTAACCCGCCGGCCGTTCGGAAGCGCCGGCGGGTTACTAGCACCCGGATCGCCGCATGTACTTGGTATAATAGGCTTTGTAATGTATAGAAAGCCTATTATACTGGCTGCCTCCTGCCCTGGTGGTCCCAGTGTCCGAGGGACCACCAGGGCAGGCTGCAGCCACCCTAGTCTGCACCCAAGCACACTGATTTTCCCCCCCCCCTGCCCCCTGATCGCCCACAGCACCCCTCAGACCCCCCTGCCCACCCCCCAGACCACTGTTTGCACCCAATCACCCCCCTAATCACCCATCAATCACTCCCTGTCACTATCTGTCAACACTATTTTTTTTTTTAGTCCCTAATCTGCCCCCTACTCTCTTCTGATCACCCCCCCACCCCTCAGATTCTCCCCAGACCCCCCCCCCGTGTACTGTATGCATCTATCCCCCCTGATCACCTGTCAATCACCCGTCAATCACCCGTCAATCACCCCCTGTCACTGCCACCCATCAATCAGCCCCTAACCTGCCCCTTGCGGGCAATCTGATCACCCACCCACACCAATAGGTCGCCCGCAGATCCGACATCAGATCACCTCCCAAGTGCAGTGTTTACATCTCTTCTCTCCTCTAAACACCCACCAATTACCCATCAATCACCCATCAATCACCCCCTATCACCACCTGTCACTGTTACCCATCAGATTAGACCCTAATCTGCCCCTTGCGGGCACCCAATCACCCGCCCACACGCTCAGATTGCACTCAGACCCCCCCTTATCAATTCGCCAGTGCAATATTTACATCTGTTATTCCCTGTAATAACCCACTGATCACCTGTCAATCACCCATCAATCACCCATCAATCACCCCCTGTCACTGCCACCCATCAATCAGCCCCTAACCTGCCCCTTGCGGGCAATCTGATCACCCACCCACACCAATAGATCGCCCGCAGATCCGACATCAGATCACCTCCCAAGTGCAGTGTTTCCATCTCTTCTCTCCTCTAAACACCCACTAATTACCCATCAATCACCCCCTATCACCACCTGTCACTGTTACCCATCAGATTAGACCCTAATCTGCCCCTTGCGGGCACCCATTCACCCGCCCACACGCTCAGATTGCCCTCAGACCCCCCCTTATCAATTTGCCAGTGCAATATTTACATCTGTTATTCCCTGTAATAACCCACTGATCACCTGTCAATCACCCATCAATCACCCCCTGTCACTGCCACCCATCAATCACCCCCTGTCACTGCCACCCATCAATCAGCCCCTAACCTGCCCCTTGCGGGCAATCTGATCACCCACCCACACCAATAGATCGCCCGCAGATCCGACATCAGATCACCTCCCAAGTGCAGTGTTTACATCTCTTGTCTCCTCTAAACACCCACTAATTACCCATCAATCACCCCCTATCACCACCTGTCACTGTTACCCATCAGATTAGACCCTAATCTGCCCTTTGCGGGCACCCAATCACCTGCCCACACCTCAGAACGCCCTCAGACCCCAGCCCTGATCACCTCGCTAGTGCATTGCTTGCATCTATTTCCCCCCTCTAATCACACCTTGAGACACCCATCAATCACCTCCTGTCACCCCCTAGCACACCTACCCATCAGATCAGGCCCTAATTTGCCCCGTGTGGGCTCCTGATCACTCAGCCAAACCCTCAGATCCCCCTCAGACCCCCTTCCGATCACCTCCCCAGTGCATTAATTGCATCTATTTTCCCCTCTAACCGCCCCCTGTGACACCCATCAATCACCTCCTGTCACCCCCCTAGCACTCCTATCCATCAGATCAGGCCCAATACATCCTGTCATCTAAGAGGCCACCCTGCTTATGACCGGTTCCACAAAATTTGCCCCCTCATAGACCACCTGTCATCAAAATTTGCAGATGCTTATACCTCTGAAGAAATGACCTCTTGAGAAATTTGGTTTCCAGACTACTCACAGTTTTGGGCCCATAAAATGCCAGGGCAGTATAGGAACCCCACAAGTGACCCCATTTTAGAAAGAAGACACCCCAATGTATTCTGTTAGGTGTATGATGAGTTCATAGAAGATTTTATTTTTTGTCAAAAGTTAGCGGAATTTGGATTTTTATTGTTTTTTTCACAAAGTGTCATTTTTCACTAACTTGTGACAAAAAATAAAATCTTCTATGAACTCACCATACCCCTAACAGAATACCTTGGGGTGTCTTCTTTCTAAAATGGGGTCACTTGTGGGGTTCCTATACTGCCCTGGCATTTTAGGGGCCCTAAACCGTGAGGAGTAGTCTTGAATCCAAATGTCTCAAAATGACCTTGTGAGGAAACGCGGAAAAGCCGCCGTCTCTCAAGGTGAGGCGGCTGTTTCTGCGTCCAGCATGGCGTCACAACGCGGAAAAAACGCCGCATGCCGCATGGGCAGTGCGGCGGAATCCGCATTGGTAACGGCGGAATCCACATCAGAGGCGACCCCCGCATTAGATACATTGCAAAACAGTACTGGTGTGGCTGGGACTGATAGTCCACCAAGATTCAGACTTACACGCGCGCGAGCACAGAGGCAGAGTTTAAATAGCAGTTAGAAGGGTGTCGGCTGACCAGCTGGGTCAGCTGACAAATTCCACTGCTCTCATTGGACCAGCAATTAGGGAGGTCCTGGAAAGGTCCTAGAGTATATATACTGCTGGTTGTTCACTTGCTCCTTGTCTGGCGTTGCGTTCACATATGTGGGAGCACCCAGATCCGTAGTTAGATCCGTTAGTGTGCCGGGACCAGCTGGAGCTGTAATCCTACACTAAGCTAGATTCTGTTGATAGCTAAAGTACTAGTTTGATTGTGATTATCTGTTATGACGTTTGCCTGCCTTGACTATCCTCCTGAACTCTGATCTTGCACCTCGATATTTCTGATACTCTGTTGCCGAACCCCGGCTCGTTCCTTGACTCTGCTTCTGCCTCCTGATTTTGCACCCCGATATTTCTGATACCCCGTTGCTGAACCCTGCCTGTACTTTGACTCTGCCTTTGCCTCCTGATCCTGTACTTTATCTGTCCGTGTGTGTACGACCTGGCTTGTCCGACCTCGAGAACCGACCTTACCATTAAAGGCGGTTCCTCGCTCTGTTAGCGATCCTTCCTCCTGAGGGTCACTTTCAGATATCCCTTCCTACTGTCAGTCTGACTCCTCCCGTCTTGGAGAGCTCAGGTCTGCGGAAGGAATCTGTGCAGTACTCCTTACTGCATTGAGGCCTTGTCCTCTTAGTGTTACAGTTACACCAAACACTACACTCTACTCGGGTGATCAGAGGTTAGTTTGTATATCGGATTATCGGTGAGACTGCAGTTCACTTATAGTCTGGTATATATCTGTATTTCCGGTGATACTGCAGATCACCGGTAATCAGATACTCTCTGCGCCCACCGATCGTGACAGACCTGTAAAATCCTAAAGGTACTCATTGGACTTTGGGCCCCTTAGCACAGTTAGGCTGCAAAAAAGTGTCACACATGTGGTATCGCCGTACTCAGAAGAAGTAGTATATTGTGTTTTGTGGTGTATTTTTACACATACCCATGCTGGGTGGGAGAAATCTCTCTGTAAATGGACAATTGTGTGTAAAAAAAATCAAACAATTGTCATTTACAGAGATATTTCTCCCACCCAGTATGGGTATGTGTAAAAATACACCCCAAAACACATTATACTACTTCTCCTGAGTACGGCGGTACCACATGTGTGGCACTTTTTTGCACCCTAAGTGCGCTAAGGGGCCCAAAGTCCAATGAGTACCTTTAGGATTTCACAGGTCATTTTGCGACATTTGGTTTCAAGACTACTCCTCACGATTTAGGGCCCCTAAAATGCCAGGGCAGTATAGGAACCCCACAAATGACCCCATTTTAGAAAGAAGACGCCCCAAGGTATTCCGTTAGGAGTATGGTGAGTTCATAGAAGATTTTATTTTTTGTCACAAGTTAGCGGAAAATGACACTTTGTGAAAAAAAAAAACAATTAAAATCAATTTCCGCTAACTTGTGACAAAAAAAAATCTTCTATGAACTCACCATCCTCCTAACGGAATACCTTGGGGTGTCTTCTTTCTAAAATGGGGTAATTTGTGGGGTTCCTATACTGTCCTGGCATTTTAGGGGCCCTAAACCGTGAGGAGTAGTCTTGAAACGAAATTTCTCAAAATGACCTGTGAAATCCTAAAGGTACTCATTGGACTTTGGGCCCCTTAGCGCAGTTAGGGTGCAAAAAAGTGCCACACATGTGGTATCGCCGTACTCAAGAGAAGTAGTATAATGTGTTTTGGGGTGTATTTTTCCACATACCCATGCTGAGTGGGAGAAATATCTCTATAAATAGACAATTGTGTGTAAAAAAAATAAAAAAATTGTCATTTACGGAGATATTTCTCCCACCCAGCATGGGTATGTGTAAAAATACACCCCAAAACACATTATACTACTTCTCCTGAGTACGGCAATACCACATGTGTGGCACTTTTTTGCAGCCTAACTGCGCTAAGGGGCCCAAAGTCCAATGAGCATCTTTAGGCTTTACAGGGGTGCTTACAATTAGGCACCCCCCAAAATGCCAGGACAGTGAACACACCCCACAAATGACCCCATTTTGGAAAGTAGACACTTCAAGGTATTCAGAGAGGAGCATAGTGAGTCCGTGGCAGATTTCATTTTTTTTTTTGTCGCAAGTTAGAAGAAATGGAAACTTTTTTTTTTTTTGTCACAAAGTGTCATTTTCCGATAACTTGTGACAAAAAATAAAATCTTCTATGAACTCACCATGCCTCTCACTGAATACTTTGGGATGTCTTCTTTCCAAAATGGGGTCATTTGGGGGGTATTTGTACTATCCTGGAATTTTAGCCCCTCATGAAACCTGACAGGTGCGCAGAAAAGTCAGAGATGCTTGAAAATGGGAAAATTCACTTTTGACACCATAGTTTGTAAACGCTATAACTTTTACCCAATACAATAAATATACACTGAATGGTTTTTTTTTTAATCAAAGACATGTAGCAGAATAACTTTCGCGCTCAAATGTATAGGAAATTTTACTTTATTTGAAAAATGTCAGCACAGCAAGTTAAAAAAGTAATTTTTTTGACAAAATTCATGTCTTTTTTGATGAATATAATAAAAAGTAAAACTCGCAGCAGCAATCAAATAGCACCAAAAGAAAGCTGTATTAGTGACAAGAAAAGGAGGTAAAATTCCTTTAGGTGGTAGGTTGTATGACCAAGCAATAAACCGTGAAAGCTGCAGTGGTCTGAATGGAGAAAAAGGCTCTGGTCCTTAAGGGGCGAAAAGACTGTGGTCCTCAAGTGGTTAAATAATTATCTGTTATTCTCCTGTGGATAAACATTTCTACAGTATTTTAAAACTCACTACAATTGACGCTACTGGAATTATTAGTCTATTTTAAAGTGGACCTGAACTCTTCCACAGGACAGAAGGAAAACAGAGAGAAATGCACCCTGTATGTATTTATTATTATTTTTTTTATTATTATTATTTAGTATTTATATAGCGCCAACATATTACGCAGCGCTGTACAGTGTATACATATATCTTGTCACTAGCTGTCCCTCAAAGGAGCTCACAATCTAATCCCTACCATTGCCATATGTCTATATTATGTAGTGTAAGTACTGTAGTCTAGGGCCAATTTTAGGGGGAGCCAATTAACCTATCCGTATGTTTTTGGAATGTGGGAGGAAACCTGAGTGCCCGGAGGAAACCCACGCAGACACGGAGAGAAAATACAAACTCTTTGCAGATAGTGCCCTGGCTGGGATTCGAACCAGGGACCCAGCGCTGCAAGGCGAGAGAGCTGACCACTACGCCACCGTGCTGCCCAATTTAGAGAGTTTAGCCTGTCTAATTCCCCCTCCAATTCTCCTTCATCTGTGACTAATCACCAGTGTTGCTTCCAAAATTTTCGCCATTCATTTTGCAAAAACAGCTTGTATTTTTGTCTTTTCTGTGAAAACGCAAAATACAATATTTTATCATGATAAGCGCAATAACGCGGAAAACATATTGGTACAGCAAAAAAAAAAAATTTACAGCAAAAATGTGAAGAATCTATATTTTTACCGAAAAAAAAACACGGAAAACATCAAAACTTATTTTCGATGGCATTTTCGCCTGAAAATCAAACTTAACATTATTTTTGCATAAATCAATACAAAAAGAATATTGTCATTTTCGCTCATAACTACTAATCACCACCGTAATCTGATCTCTCAGGTGTGTCAGCTCAGAGCAGCTAATTTGTAAACACAGGATGTTAACAATATGTCTGCTTCCATGAAAGCACGAAGTAGACACATTGCTGATTTATTGCAGGATTTTTATCGGCTGTAGCAAAGAAATGTTTTTCTTCAAACGTTCAGGTCCAGTTTAAAGCAAACCTGTGGGGAAAAAAGAAAGTTAAATACTTATTTCAGTATAGGGAATCCTCTGGATGAGGTTTCTCCGAACCTCTATCACCTCACCCAGTGACGTAACAATAGGGGCTGCTGCCCCTGCACCCACTGGGGGCCACCCAGGGACATTTTGGGGGGCAGGAGGGGTCGCAGCATGAGGGGAGAGCATGGCCACCTACATCGGTGGGGAGGAGGGCCACTCCCCCTCCCCCTCTCCCCTCAGTGCTCCCCCTCCAGCATCAATCATTGGCAGCAGCGGTAGGCAGGAACACATACCTCCATGCGCTCCACGTGCTGGAGGTTCCGCTCTCTAAGTGTCTGATGCTACTTCCTGTTTATCAGGGAGTAACGTGAGGCACTTAGAAATCAGACCTCTGGGGTGGAACACATGCAGGTATGTGTTTCTGCCCCCTGCTGCTGCCAATGATTGATGCTGGCGGTGGAGCGCTGAGGGGAGAGCCCGAGGTGAGGGAGGGAGGGAGTGGCCATGTTCTCTCCTCATGCTGCGACCCCTCCTGCCCCCAAAATGGACCTAAGTGGGCCCCAGGTGGGCCCATCCAAATTTTTCACAGGGGGTGCCCTGTGATTTCTAGTTACGCCCGGGACCCACCGCTGCTCGTTGGGACTCTCTTCTTCCTCATGACCATGTTACTATCCGTGTTTGAACTTTGCCCCATTTTGCAGATACAAGTAGCCACTCATGTACAGAGGAAAAAGCCCTTGTCAAAGCACTGAATTTGTAGGGTTGAGGAGGATGGGGGTCACGGGGGTGCCTCTGTACTATCCAAGGGCTTCCCACAACTGAGGTGAGTATTCAACTGTCTTTTTTTTCTAGCTTCAGGTAACCTGAAATAGCTTATTATAGCATTCTATTCTTCTGTTATCTTCAATGATCTATATATACTTTGCATTAGGTTATTTCATTTCAAGGATACCTGACATGAGAGGGTTATGGAGGCTGCCCTATTTATTTCCTTGCAAACAATACCTGTTGACTGGCATCCTGATGATCTTTCATGCAGTGCTGCTCGTAATGGAAAAATCTACGCTTACGGATCATTACGCGTAATTTTACGCTATTACGCATTACGGAATTACGCTTACGGCGTAGACATTTATCTACGATTCATGTCTGTAATTACGCATGGCCCTTATGCAATTACGCGTAAGGATACCGTAATGCAGGTTGTTACGTTATTGCCTTATGCATAATTTCCTACTAGCAATTAATGCGTAAGGTCATGCTGCCAAGCGGAAAAGTTGACGCATGGATCAATGTTAGGTAGCCGCCGACTTTAAGGGTTAATAGCAAAGCCCCCTTAATTGCTGAGAGCCTCAAATTTGGAGAATATATTAAGGAGATCAGAAGGAATAAGAGGAAATTTTTTTTTTCAAAAAGACCTTATAGTTTTTGAGAAAATCGATGTTAAAGTTTCAAAGAAAAAATATATACATTTAAAAACCCGCCGACTTTAACGGTTAATAGCAAAGCCTGCTTAAAATTTAGGAACACCAAATTCCCAGGGTATATTAAGAGGATCAGTGGGAATAAGAGGAAAACATTTTTTTTCAAAAAGACCTTATAGTTTTTGAGAAAATTGATTTTTAAGTTTCAAGGGCAAAAATGTCTTTTAAATGCGGAACATGTCAGTTTTTTTTGCACAGGTAACAATAGTGTATTATTTTCATAGATTCCCCCAAGTGGGAAGAGTTTTACTTACTTTGTTCTGAGTGTGGGAAATATAAAAAAAAATGACGTGGGGTCCCCCCTCCCAGACCTCTTTAACCCCTTGTCCCCCATGCAGGCTGGGATAGCCAGAATGCGGAGCACCGGCCGCGTGGGGCTCCGCACCCTGACTATACCAGCCCGCATGGTCCATGGATTGGGGGGTCTCGGAAGGGGAGGAGCAGCCAAGCTTTCCCCTCCCCCTCCGAGCCCTTGTCCAATCCTAGGACAAGGGGCTCTTTTCCACCTCCGATGGGCGGTGGAGGTAGAGGCCGCGGTTTCCTGGGGGGGTTCATGGTGGGATCTGGGAGTCCCCTTTAAAAAGGGGTCCCCCAGATGCCCACCCCCCCTCCCAGGAGAAATGAGTATAGGGGTACTTGTACCTCTTACCCATTTCCTTTAAGAGTTAAAAGTAAATAAACACACAAACACTTAGAAAAAGTATTTTAATTGAACAAAAAACATAACCACGAAAAAAGTCCTTTAATATTCTTAATTAACCATTAATACTTACCTGTCCCTTTAAATAAATGATCCCTCGCAATAGCCTCGGAAATGTTCTATCAGTTACAATGTAACAAAGTTATTACAATGTAACAACTTTGTTACATTGTAACTACGCCGCACCCGACGTCACTCGCCGCTCAGCCGCCGCATACACTTACGCGTCCGTGCAGGACGCTAAGACCCCACCGGCTCCCGCTGTCCACCCCGCCCACATCTGTCACCCACATGTGGGTGACATGTGGGAGAGGCAGGGAGGGCAGCGGGAGCCGGCGGGACTTAGCGTCCTGCATGGACCCGACAGAGCTCTGAGCTATATAGCTCAGAGCTCTCTAAGCATCTTTGTATTTGGGCTTCAAGGAGCCCCATTGGTCCTTAGCAGACCAATGGGGTTCCTTCAAATCAGAAGGAACCCCATTGGTCTGCTAAGGACCAATGGGGCTCCTTGGAGCCCAAATACAAAGATGCTTAGAGAGCTCTGAGCTATATAGCTCAGAGCTCTGTCAGGTCCGCGCAGGACGCTAAGTTCCGCCGGCTCCCGCTGCCCTCCCCACCTCTCCCACATGTCACCTACATGTCACCCACATGTGGGTGACAGATGTGGGTGGGGTGGACAGCGGGAGCTGGCAGGGACTTAGCGTCCTGCACGGACGCGTAAGTGTATGCGGCGGCTGAGCGGTGAGTGACGTCGGGTGTGGCGTAGTTACAATGTAACAAAGTTGTTACATTGTAATAACTTTGTTACATTGTAACTGATAGAACATTTCCGAGGCTATTGCGAGGGATCATTTATTTAAAGGGACAGGTAAGTATTAATCGTTAATTAAGAATATTAAAGGACTTTTTTCATGGTTATGTTTTTTGTTTAATTAAAATACTTTTTCTAAGTGTTTGTGTGTTTATTTACTTTTAACTCTTTTAACTACTTTTAAATGGGTAAGAGGTACAAGTACCCCTATACTCATTTCTCCTGGGAGGGGGGGTGGGCATCTGGGGGACCCCTTTTTAAAGGGGTCTCCCAGATGCCACCATGAACCCCCCCCCCAGGAAATCGCGGCCTCCACCTCCACCGCCCATCGGAGGTGGAGAAGAGCCCCTTGTCCTTGGATTGGACAAGGGCTCGGAGGGGGAGGGGAAAGCTTGGCTGCCCCTCCCCTTCCGAGACCCCCAATCCATGGACCATGCGGGCTGGTATAGTCAGGGTGCGGAGCCCCACGCGGCCGGTGCTCCGCATTCTGGCTATCCCAGCCTGCATGGGGTACAAGGGGTTAAAGAGGTCTGGGAGGGGGGACCCCACGTCGGTTTTTTTTTATATTTCTCACACTCAGAACAAAGTAAGTAAAACTCTTCCCACTTACGGGAATCTATGAAAATAATACACTATTGTTACCTGTGCAAAAAAACTGACATTTTCCGCATTTAAAAGACATTTTTGCCCTTGAAAATTAAAAATCGATTTTCTCAAAAACTATAAGGTCTTTTTGAAAAAAAATGTTTCCCTCTTATTCCCACTGATCCCCTTAATATACCCTGGGAATTTGGTGTTCCTAAATTTTAAGCAGGCTTTGCTATTAACCGTTAAAGTCGGCGGGTTTTTAAATGTATATATTTTTTCTTTGAAACTTTAACAACAATTTTCTCAAAAACTATAAGGTCTTTTTGAAAAAAAATTTTTCCTCTTATTCCTCTGATCTCCTTAATATATTCTCCAAATTTGAGGCCCTTAGCACTTAAGGGGGCTTTGCTATTAACCCTTAAAGTCGGCGGCTTTTTTATAGTATACGGGAGCGTAATATTACGCGATTACGGCAGACTGTGTAATTTCAATAGGAGTTTACTGTCTTACGCGTAATTTGTTAGGCGTAATAACGTAACCTACAGTCTACGCGTAATTAATTACGTCTAATACCGTAACCTTACACGTAATGCTTATGGTGCATTTGTAGTGAATTACGATGAGTAATTACGCTAATGCGTAACTTCGGCCCAGCACTGCTTTCATGCATCCGTAGTGTCGGAATCATACACCCGAAACAAACGTGGCAAATTCAGTCAAATTTCAGTCAAAGCACCTGATCTGCATACTTATTCAGGGTCTATGGCTGAACGTATTAGAAGCAAATGATCTGCAGGACAGCCAGGCAATTTGCATTGTTTAAAAATGAAATAAATATGGCAGCCTCCATACCCCTCTCAGTTTAGGTGTCCTTTAATTGCTTTATTTAAAGCCCCATTTAAGGCGTTTTCTATACTGAAAGTCGGCTGAGGAAGCTTATAGCAACCTCCTCAGGTTGGGCGGATTGGTTTGGCTGAGAGCTTTTGTGTGCTCTCCTCTGTGTGCTCTCCTCTGTGTGCTATCCCCCCCTCCCCCGCATAACAACAAAACATGTTGCTAGCCTACAGGCTAGCAAGGCATCTGTACAGTGTCGGCCCTGTCACTCGAGGGATCAGGTACTGATTCTTGCCGGGTGAATTTCCTCCTAGATGTGTATGAGCCCTTTAACCTTAAAATATTTATATGGCAAAAACTAAACAGTATATTTATATACCTAGAAGTCTACTTGATCATCAAAAAAGTAGTAGTAATCCTAAATTTTAAAAAATCGACATGCCAGTGCCAAATACTGTATATTTGAATTGTGTTTATTAAACGTCTTGCCCAAATCTACATTCAGCAGTCCATGTTTGCTAAATAAAGTCCATATTTCCAAATGAAATTTTTTTCCTGGTTGGACTTGATAGAGGGATGTCTTTTTTCAACCAAACTAACTATGTAACTATACATTGGTCAGTAGGGATTGCCAATGATATGCAACTAAATTTGTGGTGATTTAGAATTATGCTAATTATTATAACTAATCAATTCTTGTAGTGAAAGCATTTGATCGGACTATTTTCAAGCCGTATAGATTTGCAGTAACATTTTGCATAAATCTGCACCAACTTAAAGAGAAACCTCAACCTAGAATTGAACTTTATCCCAATCAGTAGCTGATACCCCCTTTTACATGAGAAATATAATGATTTTCACAAACAGACCATCAGGGGGCGCTGTATGACTGATTTTGTGCTGAAACCCCTCCCACAAGAAGCTCTGGGACCGCGGTACTCTGGGCAAACTGCCACAATGTAACAATGTTCACAGACAGGAATTAGCTGTTTACAGCTGTCTCTAACAGCCAGAACAGCTAGGAGCAGCTACATAACCTGCCCACAGTAACAATGTCACCATGTAATAAATGTCAGAATGTAAATCGGGGAGAGGAAAGATTTTACAATGAGCAAACACTGACTAAATCATTTATACATAATTATTGTAAAAATGAAGCACTTTTTTTATTACATTATTTTCACTGGAGTTCCTCTTTAAAATGATTTGCATATTTCAAGTCAAGTAGAAAGGCACAGAGCCAAGATTTATATAAAATTTCTTCAGGCCTCTGTGGCAAAGGGATATCCAAGTTCGAGGAGAATTGCTAAAAAAGATTGGCCTGAATCACCACAAAATTGAATCTTGCTCATACATCCCTATGAACAATCTCTGTTTGTATGGCAGCCAGCAGGTCACAGCTTGCTAGTGCTTTATAGATTTTGTAGATGGGGGGATAAAAAAAACCTCTAGACATCTATGGCAGGCAGAAGTAGTTTTGTACTAAAACGCCTTTAGACATGGTGTCTGGGTGGGGAAACACAGAAAAGGCCTATAGATGTTCAAGACACAGTTGTCAAGCATAAGGCTCACAACCTCCATACCATTTTATGTGGCCCTCAAGAGCTTCAAATTTTCATCATTTTAAGCAGTAAAAGAAAAGAAGAAATTAATCCTTTCTGTACACTTGTGATTTTCCAGGCGCCCTTAGACATTTTCATAGAGAAACAAGGTCATTGCATATGTATGTACTCTCATGTAATTTTTTGGCTTGTGCACATGTCTACTTTTTTTTTATCTCTTTTAACTGACTTTCTGGTAGAGGAACAATATATTTAAAGAGAACCCGAGGCGGGGTTCTCACAATGCAATCCACGTACAGAGGCTGGGTCTGCCTATACAGCCCAGCCTCTGTTGCTATTTCAATCCCCCCTACCTTCCCCCTGCGCTCTGTAATCAGCCATAAATTACAGCCGCGCTGCTGCCACACAGTGTGTCAGAGCGGGCTGTGTTTACTTCTGTATGGCATTGAAATAGGAACAGAGGCTGGGCTCTATAGGCACACCCAGCCTCTGTATGTGGATTGCATTGTGAGAACCCCGCCTGGGTTCTCTTTAAGTGACTGTGCCCATCCTTACATTTTTTGAGTTTTATCTCTGAATACATGCCCCCTCCACATTGTGATTTGTCCTATAGGTCTACTTTTTGCACACATTCCCAATATGCATTTAAAAACATGGCGTCTTTGCCCTTCCCGCCCATACCACCGGAAGCTGCAAACAAGCATTACTTTTAAGCGAGACAGCTGTTAGCTGTTTGGAACAGCCGTCCCCTCCACTCCAACCCTATTCACTGGCCTGGGTATCCAACAATACGCACATAACGTCTGGTTTGCAGTGGGGGCCACATTCTGGACATTTTTGTATTTTTAGGTTGTCCATCAGAGACACACACCCCCCTTCCCATTACATTTTAATAAACAGTGTGGCCCAAAACTAAGTCTGTGTTTCAGATTTTGGTCCTTTATGTGATTGAGTTTGACATTCCTGGTCTAATTTTATTGACATAAATGCACTTTTTTTTAGCTATCCATAATTTTAAAAGTGGCAGTCAGCTTAATATAGTACATTTTTCAGCAGGGTTATCACTTTCTCTTTGATCTACAAGATCATCAGAAATCTGCTATAACATTTTTCTGTTGTCATACTTTTAAAGAGGTGATTAGCACATCATCACTTAGACATCACCATTCAATGGCATTGTCTCTATAACAAAGAACAATAGTCCCAAATATGCTTTGACCTGTTTGTTACTGTTAATTACGTAGTTACATAGTTATTTTGGCTGAAAAAAGACATACGTCCATCGAGTTCAACCAGTACAAAGTACAACACCAGCCTGCTCCCTCACATATCCCTGTTGAACAAGAGGAAGGCGAAAAAAAAACGTTACAAGGCATGGTCCAATTAGCCCCTAAAGGGAAAAAAATTCCTTCCCGACTCCAGATGGCAATCAGATAAAATCCCTGGATCAGCATCATTAGGCATTACCTAGTAATTGTAGCCATGTATGTCTTTCAACGCAAGGAAAGCATCTAAGCCCTCTTTAAATGCAGGTATAGAGTTTGCCATAACAACTTCCTGTGGCAATGCATTCCACATCTTAATCACTCTTACTGTAAAGAACCCTTTCCTGTAAAGAACTCTTTTCTAAATTACATGACTATAAACTATATGCAGTGCTGCAGAATATGTTGTATACTCAAATAATAATACATTGAGAATTACATACGATTATATATTTTATAGGTCATAACACGTTAGCTAATTTTTACAAGAAAAAATTGCTTGGGGATCTTAAATTTCCTTTTAAATGCCGATTTTACATCTTCATTTTTCAAGCTATAAATTAGGGGATTTAATATAGGTACAATGGTGGTGTTAATCAAGGAAGAAAATTTATTAGACTCCAGTGTGATATATTCTGCTGGCCTTAAGTATTGAGAAATGAGGGTGGCATAAAGGAGGCTGATGACCGTGAGATGTGAGGAACAAGTATAGAAAACTTTTTGCCTCCCGATTCTGGAGCGAATTCTCAGTATGGCTCGAATAATATAAACATAGGACACAAACGTAAGAATAAATGGAAGGACACCTGAAAGGAAGACACCTCCTGTTATCACGTAAATTTGCAAAGCATACGTGTCGCTACAGGAAAGTTTCAATAAAGGCATGAAGTCACAGAAAAAATGATTGATCTCCAGGGATGTGTAACATGTCACCGATGCCATTTTCAACAAGTCGGGCATGATATATAAACAACCCAAAACCCAGCAGACCCCAGCCAAACCACAGCAGGCTTTGGGGCTCATTATGCCGTGATAGTGTAAAGGGTTACAGATAGCCACATAACGGTCATACCCCATCATTGTAAGAATTAACAGTTCGGCACACGTGAAGGACAAAAATAAAAACATCTGAATCAAACAGCTGATGTACGAAACTACTTTGTCTCCCGTAATGAAGGTAATGAGGGCCTTGTGAAGAGATATAGTAGAGCAAGAGATATCGAGGGCAGACAGATTGGCCAAGAAGAAGTACATCGGAGTGTGAAGATGATGATCCATGATAATTAGTAGAAACATGGTTAAGTTGCCTCCAAGAGTGGCAAGATAAATGAATAAAACCAGCAGAAAAATTAGAAGCTGCAACTCCGGGGCATCAGAAATGCCTTTCACAATGAAATATATCATAACTGTTTCATTGGCTTGCTCCATCTTTTAATAATTTCCAGGTTACTGAAAAGAGAAAAAAGAACTGGCCTTTGTCAGTGGAACCCACTAAAGTTTTATGTTCAGAGAATTACTGTAGAAATGAGTGCTTTGGGCCTTAAAGGGTACCAAAAGCTACACTATGGTCCCCAGTTTAACTTACCTCTGGCTTTTTCAAAACCCCAGTAGTTATCCTGGTGCCTCAAAGTCCTTCCGCACTTCTTCATTTAGGCACTGTCCCCCTCCAAAATCTGCCTGACTCATGCATAGCAGGGAGAATTCTGTTTCCTGCAGACCTTCTGTGCCCGCGTCTGGACAAAAAGATCCTCCGGGCTGCGGCTCACTTCCATTTTTTGCAACTTTAATGTCGTGGGCTGCTGCGCAAAAAAACAGAAGTGAGCCACAGCGGGGGACTGGAGGATTGTTTTGTTCCATTGGGGGCACAGGACATCTGCAGGGGGCCGTTAGAAGAAGCCCCAGGTAAGTTAAACTTATTTTTTTTTATACCTTACAGTTGTCCTTTAAAGGAAACCTTAAGTGAAAAAAAGAAATGCCCTTTTACTTACCTGGGGCTTCTTCCAGCCCCCTGTAGTCTTCCTGGTCCCTCCCCATCATCCTGTGCCGCTGGTTCCCCTGGTGTCTGCCTCTGATCATCTCTTGTGCAGCCCTGTACAACTTGCCTCCTCTAATGCGCTCCTGTAGTCTGGAATGCTCTGCACTTGCGCAGTAAGCACAAAATTGCTACCATGTATGTTCAGAAAGCTACCAGCTGTGAGAGCGAGATAGAGGACGTGCGCGGCCTGCACCGTGTGTGCACAGTGGCCAGGCTACTCAGGAGTCTCCTGGCTTATGAATAGAGGTGTCCCGAATGATTCGCATGCAAACTTATTCCTGTGAATAAGGTGGGTTCGCGTTCACATCCGAACGCAAACTTTATGGCGGTTCGACCCGCCCCCTATACTACATCATTGGGCTAAACTTTCACCCTCTACATCACAGTCACAGACACATGGCAGCCAATCAGGCTGCACTCCCTCCTGGAGCGCCCCCCCCCCCCCCCCTTACATAAGGCAGCAGTGTTGGCCATGTTCTCACTCTGTGTTGCTGCAGTATTAGTAAAAGAAGGGAGAGACATTGGAGAGATAGAGAAAGCAATAGTTGGGTCTGTTAGCTTGCTCCTTGCTGATATTTGTTGCTGGAAAAGCGATACCAAAACAGCTCTTTTGAGAGCTAATGTTCTTGTGATGTGTTTTTTTTTGTGTGTGGCCCACTGACACTGCATATACAGCCCTGACTGTCGCAGCTGGCTCTTGCTAATTGCTATACAGTGCAAAGCCCAGCACATTCAGTGCCTAGTGTGACTGCTGCATGCTGTTTTATATACCAGTCCTTGCATACCTTTCACTGCACCTGTGTTTGTGACAGCTGAACATGGTATTGTAATACCAGTCACTGTATACCTTTCACTGCACCTGTGTGTGACCGCACGCTGTTTTATATACCAGTCCGTGCATACCTGTTAACTGCACCTGTGTGACAGCTGCACATTGTATTGTAATACCAGTCACTGTATACCTTTCACTGCACCTGTGTGTGACAGCACACAGTTTTATATACCAGTCACTGCATACCTGTTCACTGCACCTGTGTGTGACCGCATGCAGTTTTATATACCAGCAGTCAGTGCATCCATTTTCACTGCACCTGTGTGACTGCACATTGTATTATACCTGGCAGTCAGTGCATACCTTTCACTTGAATGGATGGCAGACTTGCCTTCCATAACAGATTGTCGTTAAAGGATTTCAAGTTTATTCGTCTCATATACAGCAGGGCCTCGAAAGAGTCCACCTGTATTGTTATTTTTCGTCACTACCTCCCTGAGTCAGGACTTGATCCAAGGAAGGCCTGCATCCAAGGAAGGCCTGCTGCCTTCCTTGGATGTGTACATAGCAAAGAAATGAACAGCGCTACTTAAAAACAGATAAGTGCCTACCTGCAAGAGAGTGCAAGCCCCACTTGTGGGATAAAATACACCTAGCATACACATAACCTGTCTATCACTGGAGGATGTTGGTTTCCTGTAACAGCTTGCATGCAACGTGTTAAGTACTCGTCCCTCCCACTGTGGAGAAGCTATCCTCATATGGGTGGGGACCTAACACTAACTAAATCCTAACCTATGCATATGCATAGCCTGGGTGCGCTACCAAGTAAAATCGAAAATTGAAAATTGCGCAAAAGGTGGATCAGCGCATCACCAGGCCACTTCCGAATGGCCTACAATCAGAGGTGCGCTGAGCCCCCCCAGAAACAGCAAACGCACCTTGAACCCAAACAGAAGCTCTGCATATACACCAAAAGCAAGGCTGCTAAGTGGGAGGAGCAGCTGACCAAAAATTGACTAAATTAGTACATAGCAAAGAAATGAACAGCGCTACTTAAAAACAGATAAGTGCCTACCTGCAAGAGAGTGCAAGCCGATTTCTTTGCTATGTACTAATTTAGTCCATTTTTTGTCAGCTGCTCCCACTTAGCAAGGAGAAAGCAATCAAGACCTAACTAACGCTTTCCCTATCTCTCCAGCAACCTCTCCCTTCTCTCACTAGCAGCAGGTAGCAGACAGAGTGAGAAGATGGCCGACGCAGCAACGTTTTAATAGGGGGGGGGGTCCAGAAGAGAGTGCAGCCTGATTGGCTGCCATGTGTCTGCTGACTGTGATGTAGAGGATCAAAGTTTAGCCCAATGATGTGGTATAGGGGACAGGTGAAATGCACTATATGTTCGCAGTTCGACGAGAACATGAACCCCCGTTGTTCGCGCGAACAAGTTCGCCGGCGAACCGTTCGGGCCATCTCTAATTAGGATTGGCTTCAAAATAGACACAGTTAAAATGGAAAATTCTAAGAGGATTTTCTCTTTTTTACTATAGAAAAATTACTAAAATCAAAACGTGGACAGTGCAATACATATGTTACGTAAAGTAGAGAAAGTATTTATCTACTTATATAAGTGTTTTTTTCTGAGATAGGATGGCTGACAGCTCCTCTTCAAGGGGGCCACACACGATACAATAAAATAATCAGATTTTACGGCAATTCAATAAAAAAGATTGGATTTTTTCCAAAAATCGAAAGCTTTTTTTTTTTATTCGAGCAAGATATCTGATCGGATTTCCCATTTTTTTTGATAAAAATCGATTGGGAATGGTGGATTTTTCTGATCAATTTTAAGAAAACTAAATGGTGTTTGGTAGATTGCCAATGTATTCATATATATGTTACGGCCAGAACCCAAAGTCTGTTCACTTCAGGTTCTGACCGGGCAAAATGCGAAGTGGCCGTCTCACGGTGGCCAATGTTAGAAATTAAAAAAAGATTTCAGAGATTCCCGACGGCCGCCTCACACTCTCTATACTCATCGGCTCTGATTCCCCAGTAGCCACCTAATTACTGTTCTTCCAATGTGTCAAATGAAGCTGGCTCCTTGGCCGGCGGCTCCTCTCCCTGACCACCCTCCTATTTAGCTCTGGCATCCGGGGACACTTGCGCCCCCCTCTCACAGTTGTCCGTTGCAGCAGGGAAACAGATATTCCTGCTGTTCATCACTGGAGAGCGGGTGCTGGCAGAAGCAATGTCTTCAGCGTTCTCGCTCTGCTTTCCGGCCACGACAAACAATTCGGGGGGTGGGGGAAAGGGATGCGATTGTACCCAGCTGCCAGAGCTACAGTAAATAGGAGGGGGGACAGGGAGAGGAGCCAGAGCCAAGAAGCCAGCTTCATTTGACACATTGAAACAGTAATTAGGCGGCCACCGGGGAATCAGAGCCGAGAAGCCGGCTTCATTTGTCATAGAGAGTATAAGGCGGCTGCCGGTGAACCCGAAAGTCTTTTTTTCATTTCTAACATTGGCTGCAGTAAGACGGCCACTTCGCATTTTACCCGGCCAGAACCTGAAGTAGCCTGACTTCAGGTTCTGGCCATAACATACACACACACGCAATTTTCTCAGAGTTTCCAATCATTTTTATCATAATTGAGGAAAAATTGAACATATGTGTGTGGCACATTAGTCAGATTTTTGAAATGAGTATATTAGTTCAGTTGCAATCGCATTAGTGTAAGTTGGTTTTAAATGCATGGTGGAAAAGAGCCCTTAAAGTGGATCCGAAATGAAAAACTAACTATAACAAGAAATGTGTCTATATACCTAATCTAAAATTTAGAAAGTTTACACAGCAAATCTAGCTGCAAACAGCTTCAACAGATTATGGATTATTTAATCCTGTGATACAATGAGGGCAGCCATGTTCTGTTTGTCACATTACACACAGGCAAGTTGTTCTGCATCTCCCACTCCCCTCTCCTCCTCCCTCCTCCCCTCTGCCTCTGAAATCTCTGGCTAGTAACCTCCTCCTCCTCCTGCCCAGGCTGAGCTCCCATAAGCCCTTGCTCCTAAGGCTGAGAGTGCCAAGGCTCTCTGAAAAAGCTGTGGGTAAGGTGTTTAGTGCCAAGGCTCTCTGAAAAAGCTGTGGGTAAGGTGTTTAGTTTATAGGGTATTCGAGTATTAAAACAAAACAAAAAAGTATTTGGCTTGAGGAATGCCCTATAAACTATATGAAAGGAACACATTATGCAATGAGTAAAAGTTTATCTCGGATCAACTAAAGGGATTAATGCATTCATATTTAATGAATCTTTTAGGCTAGGTGCACACATAGCAGAAATGCAAGCATTGCGTAAAACGCTGCATTTTTGCTGCTAATGGAAGTCTATGGGTTGCAGGAAAAATGCAGATCAAAAACACATATGCGTTTTCACTGCCTGCGTTTTAAAAAAATGCTGGTTTTGTTGCATAATCTTCAAATGGAAATCAGTCAATGAAAATGCAATGGTATGCATTTTATATGCATTTTTCTATGCGTTTTTGTTAAAAATTATTGTTTTGTGATGTATTTCTGCTTCCTGTTGGTTTCCTAGTGATTTTCTTAAAACGCAATTAAAAACGCATGAAAAACGCATACAAAACGCATATGCATTTTGTATATGCAAACTGCAAATGCATTAAAATGCATGAAAAATGCTTGAAAAATGGTAAAAAAATGCTAACGCAAACGCACCAAAAACCCACAAAAAATGCACACAAAATAAAATGAAACATGACGTAAAACGCACATCGTAAAACTTACAGAGGAACTTCAGCCTAAACAAACATACTGTCATTACGTTACATTAGTTATGTTAATTAAAATAGATAGGTAATATAATCTCTTACCCACCCTTTTTGAAAAAAACAGGCAAAGGTTTGATTTTATGGGGGCAGCCATCTTTTTTGGTTGAAATGAGGTGACAGGGAGCATGAGACACAGTTCCAACTGTCCTGTGTGCTGATTAACCCTCCCAGTTGCTAGGCAACGTGAATAACAACATAGGAAATCCCATTATGCTTTGCACAGCATCAGGGAAAAAAGAAGCTTAGCTAAAAATACAGCTAAAAATGATGCTTTGGTAAGAAAAACATAGTTCTGATGCTGTGAAACTGTTAAACAAATACCAAGCCTTTACAGTTCTGCTGAGTAGATTTTTAGTCCGGAGGTTCACTTTAAGCATTTCATGTTATGTGTTGTGTGCACCTACCCTTAGTGATATGTGTTCTAGTGAGAAGCGTAGTAATTCAAGCTTATAATTTGAATGCTGACATTAAAGAGCTGTGATGTGCTGGTAAAGCTAAACAAAGAACAGGAACGAATGAAATATGAAGTATTACGTATTTGTAGAAGTATGACTAATAGGAGCAGGATGGTTGCCATCACTTGTAAACAGGTACATAATTACACAGTTCAATACTTGTTATCTATCACTTGCAAGTACAGCACTGCCCATAATTATTCATACCCCTGGTTATTTAACCAGCAAGTAATTTTTTGATGGGAAATTTCATAGGTCGGTGTCTCCCAACAGATAATAAGACAACGTACCAGAGGCATTTTTGTGGGGAAAAAAATATTTCTCAGCTTTTATTTACATTTGAGCAAAAAGTCCAAAATTATTCATTCCCTTCCCAATACTCAATAGAAAAGCCTTTATTGGCTATTACAGTAATCAAACCTTCCTATAATTGCTTTTTGCATGTCTCCACAGGTAGTTTTGCCCATTCATCGTTAGCAGTGAGCTCCCAATATTTTAGGTTGTAGGGTCTTCTTGGCATCACCCTGATCTTTAGCTCACTCGCTCCACAGATTCTCAATTAGATTCAAGTCTGAAATTACTTGCTGGTCGAATCAAAGTAACTTTAAGTCAAAATTTGTCAGGGGTATGACTAATTATGGGCAGCGCTGTAGTTCTTTGCGTTTCCAGGTCCAGCTACTGACAGAAATTGAGATATGACTATTCCAGTTCGGCTCCTTGAATGGTTTAAAGGAAAAACATCAACAGTTATATCAGTATAAAAACGTATTATGTGCCTTACCTGGAAGCATTCTGTATGCTTGCTTTGCAGAGACATTTTGTATAAATAGAAGAGTCACACATCTGGGAATAATTCCTTAGATGAATAAAAGCCCAAAGCAATCCTATAAATAAGGAGTTTTTGATCCCTCGAGAGTCGTAGGATGTTTATGATTTTAGCTTGTATTATTTTAACCAGTGATAACCGTTAAAGGCCCCGTTCACACTTGCGATTGTCTGCCAAACGAACCGGATGACCTGACCGGATCCGGACCGGATCCGGATCGGAACCGTACGGTTCTGATCCGGATCCGATCCGGATCCGGTCAGGTTGCATCAGGTGTTCATCAGGATGCGATCCGGATCCGTTTGGCAAAAGTTACGTAAAAAACAAAAAAAATGTTGGGGTCTGGGAGGTCAGCAGAAGGGGGACCTGTGGAATCAGGCCCTCCGCTGTTTAGCACTCACCTCCACCTCCAACATGCTGCCAACATCTCCAGCTCGTGCTGCTCCACTCCAAAATGCTTGCCCATGTGTCCCCGATCCAATATCGCCGCAACAATCCTCATAGGAAGTGGGGTAGAACATCCGGATTTTTAGCCAGTGTGTTGTGCGCTATCCGGTTCTCATTGATTTGTATTGGCCGGATGGTGCAGTCCGGCTCCCCCCCGGATACGGCTGCCGGAGGAGCCGGACCAAAAAATAGCGCATGTTGGAACGGACGCCGGAGTCCGGATCCGGTCCGGCTCCGGTCCGGACGAAACGGACGCATGTGAACGGTGGCATAGACTTACATTGCTATGCCGTGCGTCCGTTTCGTCCGTTCCGCATGCGGTGCGGCTCCGGCACGGCGATTCCGGATAGCCACCGCTAATGTGAACCGGGCCTTATTTCATATATTATCCATCTGAATTTGAAATTATTTTCTTGATAAATAAACATTCTACAACTAGGAAGAAAAGCATATAAGTGTCTGTTTCCCTTTACAGACATATTTAAAGTGGACTTGGACTCTTTAAAAACAAACAAACAAACAAATAAAGAGCACACCTGCATTAGCTGAATATACTGTAGTAGAATTTAGTAATTTATTCAGGATACCCACTTTTAATTATCCAAGTTTCAGTATCAGAAACATTTCCTATATTTATACATAGCTGTATTTTGGTACGTAGCCCCGCCCACCAGGTGATGTTTACTCTAGGTTGTTTAGCTATTCTGAATTCTCCTCCCAGAGCATTCTGGGAGACCAGGTGTTGTTACTAATGTCTACAGAACACAAAGTAAACAACAATTCTGCAGTGATGCTCCTGCAAGCAGTAAAGATGTCGCCACCTCTGATACATTTGAAAATTTAGCTCGGGGAGAGGAAAGATTTTACAGTGGGTAAACACTGACTAAATAAAGTAAAAATTTTAAAAATAAGAATTGTTATTTATTAAGCTATATTCAGTAAAGTTTTTCTTTAAAGTGTAACTGCCGGATACAAAATCAAAAATCAATTTGTAATGGATTGCGGAGACACCGCCGCGTGGTCTGGCAGCGGGGCGGCTGTCTCCGCGTTCAGACCGGCGGTTTCCGCCCAGCAGCATGCGTCTGGTTTGTCTGAGCCTAGTAGTGCACACAGATGGAGAGCTACGCGCCCGTGCGCGTGCTAGGAGGCAGGACCTTTATGCCAATAGGAGAGGGATCAGCTGATCAGGATGATCAGCTGATCCAAGCGCAGGAGGTGATTGGCTGAGTGTGGCTGGGCGGCGCTGAGGAGCGCTGCACTATATATATATACTTCTTGCCTGTCAGTTGCTGGTTGTCTGCCGTTGTGAATACTAACGTGTGAGCACTCAGACCAGTCAGATCTCACAGTGTGTTAGAACCAGGAGGACCTGGGAATTCACACTTAGCCAGATTATGTTTGTGTTATATGTTAGACCAGTTCCAGGGTGTTGTGACCAAGGACCTCACACCTAAGCTTAGGGATACTGTGTCATTGCTGTGTTATACTTTAGACCAGTTCCAGGGTGTTGTGATCAAGGACCTCACACCCAAGCTTAGGGATACTGTGTCATTGCTGTGTTATACTTTAGACCAGTTCCAGGGTGTTGTGACCAAGGACCTCACACCCAAGCTTAGGGATACTGTGTCATTGCTGTGTTATTCTTTAGACCAGTTCCAGGGTGTTGTGACCAAGGACCACACACTCAAGCTTAGGAACACTGTACCATTGCTGTGTTATACTCTAGACTAGTTCCATAGTGTCGAGACCAAGGAACTCACACCCCAGTCTAGGACTTGTTATACTTATCTGTTATGACCATTTGTTCTGTCGACCTTACTCTTGCTTTCTGATTCGGTACCTCTGCATATCTGCCTACCTGTTGCCAGACCCTGCCTGTACCCGGTTACCGAATCAGTCTCTCTCTCTGTACCTGATCTGCTCGTGTGTTGCTGACCTGGCCTGCCCGACCACTCAAGCTGTCACTCTCCCTGAGTGCTCAGTCTATCTGTACTAGCAGTAACACCATTCCAACAGGTGTCAGCTGCAACCAAGACTCCTGCTCCTCAGAGGGTCCGGCCTGTTAGCAGCCAGTGGTCTCTTCCTCTGGCTGCAGTACAGTTTACCATCTATCATCATTATCCCTGGTTACCAGGTCCTCACTATCTAGGAGATAGTTGCCACACTGCCCAGGGCCATTAACCCCTCAGGTGGCTCTTGGCTGGGTAGTTTACATCTCCCGCTCCTCGGGAGATAGCCTTCAGGTAATCAAGCACTTTACTCATTTGGTGTCCAGAGGTTAGTCATACTTGTATTATTGGTGATTCTGCAGATCATCCATAATCAGGTATACATCTGTATTGTTGATGATTCTGCAGATCATCAACAATCAGATTCTCTCTGTGTGCTGACACCAATCGTTACACAATTCTTTATTTTTATCTGGTAAAACAAGTTATAAGGATGCTGACCAGGCAATCCAAAACTTAAAATCAGTACTACTTTTATTGTTGTTAAATGATCATTCCCCAGTTCACCTGACTCTTATTTGATAAACACAAAATTTGGTATGCACAAAAGAAGTTGCAGGGCATGCTGGGTTGTCCTTCTTTGCTTCTCTACTTTCCCCTCAGACTTAACTAATGCTAAAGCCTCTTTCCCTCCTGTTTTCCCCTCTCACCCCTCTGTTCCTCTCTGATTGGCCAATATTTCTCATGCTGAGACAATGCAAAATCTATAGTGGAGGGCGGGCAATGCATACACGATCAGGCAGAGGAGAGTAAGGGAGGAAATGACATCAGGATTGGCGTAAAAATAGCCACAGTTAAAATGGGAAATGCTAAGCAGGATTTTCTCTTTTTTTACTGTAGAAAAATCACTAAAATCAAAACGTGGACAGTGCAATGCATATGTTATGAAAGTAGAGCAAGTATTTATCTATTAATATATGAGTTGTTGTTTTTTTCTGAGATAGTATGTTTGACAGTTCCTCTTTAAAGCCTCTTCTTAAAATACATAAAAAAATGTACGCATGTGGGTAAAAAGTAATCCTACCTTCTCAGACAGGCTCCCTCATTTCCCTAATCAATCCCCATTTCCTCTTTCAGGTTTGTTTATCCATGATCTAACACTGAAGTCTGTTGTAAATGTCTTCCTTAAGTGATATCATGGGCATCCGCACGTTGGGCAAAATGGGACATGCGCCCCCCTGGCCAACTGCTGCCCCCCCTAGCCACCCGGACCCGCAGGATGGGAAAGCAACACAAAAGGAGGAGCAGCGGGGACAGAAGCGGGGAGGGGGGGGGGGGGCAGACCCCCACCTTCCTCACCTGAGACCCCTCCTTCTGGCGCTTCCGCCTTGCCTTTCTGCTGTCTCTTTATTTCTGCCTTACTGCTGTCTCTCTTTCTCTTTATCTACCTCTGAACTCCCCTCTCTCTCTGCTGTCTCTCTCTCTCTCTCTGCCTTTCTGCTCTCTCTCTCTCTCTCTCCCTGTCTTTCTGCTCTCTCTCTCTCTCTCTCTCTGCCTTTCTACGCCTTCTGCCTCTCTGCTTTTCTGCTGTCTATCTCTACACTCTCTCTCTGCGTCTATGCTGTCTCTCTCTGCCTTTCTGCTGTCTTTCTCTCTACCTTTCTGTGATCTCTCTCTCTCTCTCTCTCTGCTTCTATGCTTTCTCTCTCTCTCTCTCTCTGACTTTCTGCTCTCTCTCTCTCTCTCTCTCTCTCTCTCTGCATTTCTGCTCTCTCTCTCTCTCTGCCTTTCTGCTGTCTCTCCCCCTGCCTTTCTGCTCTCTCTCTCTCTCTCTCTTTCTCTCCTTCTATGCTGTCTCTCTCGCTCTCTCTGCCTTTCTGCTTTCTCTCTCTCTCTCTGCCTTCCTGCTGTCTCTCTCCCCCTTTCAGTCATCTCTCTCCTCTCTCTCTGCATCTCTGCTTTCTCTCTATCCACCTTTCTGCTCTCTCTCTCTCTCTCTCTCTCTCTCTCTCTCTCTCTCTCTCTCTCTCTCTCTCTGCATTTCTGCTGTCTCTTTCTGCCTTTCTGCTGTCTCTCTCACTCTGCCTTTCTGCTCGCTCTCTCTCTGCATTTTTGCTGTCTCTCTCTATCTGCCATCTCTCTCTCTCTCTGCCTTTCTGCTCTCTCTCTCTCTGCCTTTCTGCTCACACTCTCTCTGTCTTTCTGCTGTCCCTTTCTCTTTCTGCCTTTCTGCTGTCTCTTTCTCTCTCTCTTGCTCTCTCTCTCTCTCTCTACCTCCCTGCTGTCCCTCTCTGCTGTCCTTATCTGCGTTTCTACTCTCTCTCTCTCTCTCTCTCTCTCTCTCTCTCTCTCTCTCTCTCTCTCTCTCTCTCTCTCTCTCTCTCTCTCTCTCTGCTGTCTCTCTCTCTCTCTGCCTCTCAGCTGTCACTCTCCCTCTCAGCTGTGTCTTTCTGCATTCTCTCTCTCTCTCTCTCTCTCTCTCTCCCTCTCTCTGCCTCTCTGCTGTCCTCCCCACACACTGGCACCCTCCTCCTACCCACTGGTACCCCCCTCCAGCCCATTGTCACCCTCTCCCACCCACTGGCACCCTCCTGCAAAATCTGGGGTGTGGCTTAATGCCACACAGGGGACATGGCTTAAGTTTCCCTGTCACTACCTAAACTGGGGGGCACCTGTGTTAGAGGCACTCGCAAATCGCAATCTAATCTCTACCATAGCCCTAGTCCAATGTCCCACCATTGCTAAGCTTGTGTAAATTTGGCTCCACCTGTGACCACACCCACATCATGGTTCATGGCCATGCCCATTTTTTGGCGCGTGCACCGCATGATTGTGTGGACGCCAATGAGTGATATACATTTGTTCTTGCTTTTTATGGAAGCTACTTAACTGAGTAGGTAGTCAGCCTGTCAATCACAGCTGCCCAAAGTGTACATTAGTATAAATGGCCACTACATCTACATACAAAAAGTAGTACATTTACTGATATTGTTTTGCTACAGTGGAAAAAATTATAGTAAAATATCAGTAATAAATACCTACATTTTGCTAGAGCTAAACTTAACCCTGTTCTACCACTGAACCCTCCCACTATTGGTTCCTGACCTTAACCAATCCTCCACGGCTAACCGTAACTGCCCCGCCTCCACCAATTTGAAAAAGAAAAAAATGACAATGTGGAGGAGAAGAAAAAGAGAAGTGGGGCAGGTATAGAGGAAGTCATTTGGAGGAGAAGGATATCACTTTATCTCTCCACTCCCCACAGTTTAGTCTTAGTTGTGTTGGCTGAAGTTCTGCTTTTATTCTCCGTGTTGACTGCTTACATTTCTGAGTAGAGGAAGTGAGAGAAGGTACCCTCTGCTGTCCTCTCCCAAACTCTTGACCCATACATGGTCACATGAAGATGGGGGTAATATGTAAATGCTGGGCTGATATATGAATACTGAAACCTTCAATCCACTTGTCAAATTGGAGCATTCTGGATCCCACAGTCTTGAGGATGGCTGGGCCATGAAATTAGAAAGCATTTCCTCTTTGGTCCAATCTGTTTTCAGCACAACCTATGACATTTGAGTGCCACTGCCCATAGGAGTTCAGGGACACACATTGGCCTCAATTCACTAAGATCATGCTGGAGATAAGGCAATAGAAAACTTACCACCACATATCGATCTTGACTTATTAAGGTCTAGAGATAAGTTTCAAAGTGAGAGAGTTATCTTATTACTTCAGTCCTTAAGTTACCTCCTCTGTAGCTATTCTCACATGCAGTTAATTAACGGCCTTTCTTTGACTTTAGAATTCTGGAGGTATTTTAAGGATTGAAGAGATAACTTTAGAGATCTCTCCTTAACTTAACCTCCTTAGCGTTATGCCCGACACTGTGTCAGGCATACCGCTCTGTGGCCCCAGGAGGCCCCCTTAATTAAATAAATGTGCCAAATGTGTGTAAATTCACTAGTTAGCACTAGGCTAGCTAGTAAGAGTCTCCGGCACCCCTGGATCCCCGCCGATCCCCCCGTTTATACGTTACCTCCCTGGATCCAGCGATCACGCAGCCTCCCGTCACAGCTCTGGTCTCTCTATGGGGAGGATTGGGTTGGCGCATGACGTCATGACGTCGGCGACGTCATGACGTCATCTGTGATCCTCCCCATAGTGAACACCAGAGCTGTCCGGGGAGGCTGCGCCGATCGCTGGATCCAGACTGGGTAACGTATAAACGGGGGAGCGGCGGGGATCGGGGGGGGGGGGGGGGGGGCGAGACTTCTTCTAGCTAGCCTAGTGCTAGCTAGAGGCTTTATAGCCATTAGGCACAATTATTCACAAATCGGGCAAAAAGTGGGGGTGAACTCGACTGATCACCACTCAAGCAGCTCTTCTGCTTCTTAAAGCTGACTACATGCTGCTTACATTCATGTGTTTATTGAACATCTCTGCCTTAGTATGCCATCTTCAAGAATAAACCTAAATGAGATAACAACCATTTTAACCTCCTGAGTGTTATGCCGCTCAGGAGGTTTTGCCAGTTTGTGCCCGCCAGTCCCTCCCAGAGATCCCATGCCTGAAAACCCTCTAGCTAGAACTAGTCTAGCTAGTAAAAATGCCCAGCACCCCACGATCCCCGACGCTCCCCCATTTATACATTACCCAGCCTGGATCCAGCGATCGGAGCAGCCTCCCCGCACAGTGCCAGTCTTCCCTATGGGGAGGATCACACATGACGTCATGACGTCGCCGACGTCACAACATCAAGCGCAAACCCGATCTTACCCATAGAAAGACAGAAGCTGTGCAGGGAGGCTGCACAATCGCTGGAGCCGGGGGGAAAGTAATGTATTAACGGAGGCATCGTGGGGATAGGGGGGTGCCGGGCACTTGTACTAGCTAGCCTAGTGCTAGCTGGAGGGTTTTCAGGCATGGGATAATTGTTTTTCTACATGGGGGACTCCTGGGGCCAGGAATACTGAGGTTAAAGCACACTGTGGCGATTAATTGGTTCCTCCCAAACTCACACCATGGGTGGTTGGAGGTAGTTGTGAGTTGCTGTTTTTTGAATCTTGTGTTAGTATATTTGGAGATTGCTTTTCTTTTCCACAGGTTTGCTTAAAGGCTGGGGCCACATGTAATGCTTTTCATTGGTGACATGTTTCATTTTCCTGAGTGGGGATAGGTCTAATACTCCCCACCTGCCTACGAAGTGGTTGCCTGGATGATAACCCAGAATGGTGAGTATAACACTATACTTACCATTTCATTTCCACAAATTCCAGTGCATACTGCACTATATTGGGCTCTCTGTGTCTCCCTTTTATTTATTCATAAAAATAGGCACAGATTGGCTCAGGGAACACGTGTCCCCTTCTACCAACAAGTAATGCTTTGGGAGTTGTCCTATGCTGAAATCAGGATTCATAATTTTGCAAAATCTATATGCTCATCCCTATTACTTTTCTCCTATGTTCCTGTTGTCAGATCTGTCAGATTTTCCCTGTCCACTGTACACAACATAGGAAAAAAGTAATTCATGGTTACATTTAATCTGGGAGAAATATACTTATTACTTAAGTATGTGACTTAAGTACCGTATATTCCGGCGTATACGATGACTGGGCGTATAAGACAACATCCCAAATTTTCCAGTTAAAATATAGAGTTTGGGATATACTCACCGTATAAGACTACCCCTCTTCCAACGCACACCAAATAAAAATTAAAAAAAGTCATATACTGGTACTATGTATGAACAGATACTGGTGCTGTACTGTATGTGGTACCCAGTATAAAACAGTATATAGACGATTGACTGTTTGGATTGGTCAACTCTCCTTCTCCCTAAGTGGATTGGTCAGCTTAAGCTGTCTCCAAGTGGATTGGTCAGCTCTCCCTGTCTCCCTGTTTATCAGAGCAGTATAGAAGAATAGGATCGCGCTGTGCCCATTAAACACGCCCGTTTCAACCTTCTGGCCCACCCTTGTATCCAATTTACCTCCTTCTCTGCCTCTCAGATCTCGCACATGGGCGCCTGCGCCGTTTCACTACAGTCCTCAGCAGTGGGATCCGAGAGTCGGTAACAGGATAGGGCGTATCACCGGCATCAATGACACCCGGCGTATAAGACGACCCCCGACTTTTCAGAAGATTTTCAAGGGTTGAAAAGTAGTCTTATACGCCATAATATACAGTATGTGTAAACATGTATTTTATAATTTTTCAGTTATTTTCTGATAGTGGTCCTTTAAAGTGAACCTAAAGGAAAAACAAAAAGTTCCCCTAGGGCATTGATGGCTAACCTTGGCACTCCAGCTGTGACAAAACTACAAATCCCATCATGCCTCTGCCTCCCCGAGTTATGCTTAAAGCTGTCAGAGTATTGCAATGCCTCATGGGACTTGTAGTTCCACCACAGCTGGAGTGCCATGGTTAGTCATCACTGCCCTAGGGGGGTACTTACCTCTGAAGGGGGATAGCCTCTGGATCCTAAAGAAGCTTCAGCTCTCACATCCTGCTCAGCAAAGGTCATCCAGCACTAGGACCTTGCAAAATCCTTAACCAACAGGGCCATCTCCCTCTGCGCAGTTGAGTGGACCCGATCAGGATCGGCTATTTCCGCTGGAGGTGGAGAAGAAAGCCTCTGGTGCACCTGCTTGCAGCGGCAAATATTATTATTGTTCCTCTTCCCAAGGTAAGTATCAGTTTTTCTTTTCACTTGAATTTTACAGATTCTCTTTAAGTTTTCTACAGTGAGATCATCTAAATGAGTAATTACTTGACTGCAGAAAGTTATAACATGCAATTTAATAAGTTGATTGCCCTGCCAGTTAAAGCACTAATTTGGTTTATAAGGCAATTAGAGGGGGATACATACTAAAATATTCTGTAAGGTACACGTTCGTTGATGTATTGTTGGATAGGAGTCAAAAGAATAAACTTAAAGCTCTTTTATGGTATGTGATTATCAGGGCAAATCTAGCCAAATTACATGCCATTATCATGGAGAAAACTACTACTTAGTTATTTAAAGGTTCTACTACTACTACTTAGTTATTTAAAGGTTCTACTACTACTACTTAGTTATTTGAAGGTTATCTCTAAGCAAATGTTCTGGTTCTGGTACTGGTGCTCAGCTCTGGGCCTGTCAGAATAGTTTATATATTCAACCTACATTCAACAAGAAAACTGTGTGAAAACTCACTAATATCAGTGAGTACCAACGTTCCTACAACAAGGCTAGCAGATCAAGTTTTTCCTTTAACTCCAGCTGCTTTTGTTGACCCCCACAATTGAATGTGGTGCTGTTGTTGACCCTCACAAGTGAATGTGGTGCTCTTGTTGAACCATACAAATGAATGTTCTGGTCTGCAGCTCCGCCACTTAAAGGAATACAATCGATTCACATATTTTTTTCAATTGACACAGGAATTGTTTGGGAAGTGCTTCTAAGTACTGGTGTATACATTTTAGTAACAACTTCATTGTTTACTGTTAGCAAAATACTTTCAAAGTTTACTGATGCCAAAACTGACGGCAGACTGAGCCATGAGGAGAGGGGAAATTCCCCTCACACTTGATCAGTTAACTCTGTGTGTAACTCTGTGTGTGACAGAGAGAGAGAGCTCCCAGCAGCTGCAGATCCTGTGTCCTGTGTTTCTCACTGAAGTGTCTGAAGAGAGCAGAGGAAATGTAACTAATTGTCACAGCATTTAATACTGTTTTTGCTTTCAGAGTTTGATATGTTTGATATTTGCTTTCTGTAGTCTGATATGCAACTCTGGCTGTGCATTGAAGCAGACACCCCTTCTGCAATTGATTTGTCACAATATAGCTAAATCCTACCCTCCAATAAATTACAGTTTTTGCCTCTGATATTTAACATGAAAAGTAGGAAAATGTTTACACAGCTACTTAGACATTATTTGCACACTGTCATTTTACAACACTTGGGTATCGATAGTATTCCTTTAATACACAAGCGACGGGATGCCGCCCATCATTCTACGAGTCTGTGATGACGATTCATACACACGTATCAACAATCTGTCTAAACATCTTCCAAGAAAAAACAACAACACATATATACAGGCACATCACCTCTGTTTAGGACATTAAATAAGTTATTAAGGAAAGGGAGGTGCTGAAGGGGGTGTGGCTAGAAAAATAGCAAAAAACATTTAACCCTTCGCACACTCGCATGCAAATGTTCAAACAAATGCATTCACAGATTCACTCATCCAGGCACCACTGTTATCCCTACAGCTAAGTTAAAAGCCGGGGTCTTAGTTAACAGAAGAATGCATTATTTTGCTTAGTCACCTACACAGGGCCAGAGTTAGGACACCTATGTTTACCTGGGTACTTCTGCACAGTGTAGGTGACTAAGCAAAATAATGCATTCTTCTGTGAACTAAGACCCCGGCTTTTAACTTAGCTGTAGGGATAACAGTTGTGCCTGGATGAGTGAATATGTGAATGCATTTGTTTGAACATTTGCATGCGAGTGTGCGAAAGGTTAATTGTTTTTTGCTATTTTTCTTTGTTGTTTTTGAATTCAGACATGTTATGCAGTTTGTCTTTTAGCTACACACATAGTATTTAAGTGGCTTGGTTGTTTAGTTGGTTGGTTGCTGTGTACGTACTTGTCAGGTAAACAACTTGTTGTGCGGTTGGTCATGTTGTGCGGTTGGTTGTGCAAGTTGGATGTGTGTATGAGTCTTTAGTGTGAGTCATCTGTTTACTTTTCCAGTACACTATAGAATTGAATTACACTCGGCACTCAGAAAGCGTCTTCAGAGGGAGAGGGGAAGTCAAACAACGCCTGTATTGGTTCCGTGATTCGCACTCCAATGTAACTCCTGTATGGGGGCTTTATTGGACAAGCCAAATGACATGCAGCCGGAAACACATAAGCGGAAAACACTCAGAAAAATCTCTGTACATTGAGGTAGACCGGGCACTGTCACTTGTATGCTTGATTGTCTCTGTAGCCATACACATAGATTGTCTTCATGTAAAAAGTACAATACATCTGCCATACAAGAAATGGGTCAATCAAACCTGATGGATCTGGTGCTGGTGTGCTGGGGATGGTGGTGACCATGGGAGAAAGGTGAACGGCACAACAGCCGTTTCATGCCTAACTGGCGCTTGCTCACGTGTGTGTCCTGTACAATGCGGCGCCGCGCGGCTGCCGTATATATGTACGCAAGCCGCGCCCCCGGCGCACGCCATTGGTAGTGGAGATGAGATCAGTGAGGTCGGGGGTGAAGGGGCGGGGCCTCGCCACGCGAGGTTGTAAACAAAGAAGGGCATTAGCTCCTATGTTCATCTGACTGCTGGTTTGCAGAAACCTTATTGGTGCAATTCGTGCTACTAGAACAAACCTCTCTTGTGCATTTTACATCATTCATAGGTGCTTTTCTACTTAAATATATTATGTTATGATGATTTTTAACAGGCTATGTAGACAGTAGACAGTAAGCCAGCACCTATTCAGTAGGAGACCTTAGGCAAGTCTTCCTAACACTGCTACTGCCTATAGAGCATGCCCTAGTGGCTGCAGCTCTGGTGCTTTGAGTCCGCCAGGAGAAAAGCGTGATATAAATGTTATTTGTCTTGTCTACTTTTTCTCTTGTATTGAGCATAAATGGTAAATGCTAGGCCAGCTTCAGTTAGTACTGTTGTGGTACAGTGGTTAGGGTGCTTGCCCACCACACAGTGAAACCCGGGTTCAAATCCCAGCCAATTTGAGTTGGCTTTTATGCTACAAATCCTTAAAGGGAACCTAAACGGTGAAGGATATGGATTTTTCCTTTTAGAATAATACCAGTTGCCTGAATTGCCTGCTGATCCTGTGTCTCTAATACTTTTAGCCACAGCCCCTGAACAAGCATGCAGATCAGGTGCTCTGACTGAAGTCAGACTGGATTATCTGCATGCTTGTTTCAGGGTGTGATTCAGCCACTATTGCAGTCACAGAGATCAGCTGGACTGCCAGGCAACTGGTATTGTTTACAGGAAACATCCATATCACTCTAAGTTAAGGTTCCCTTTAAGCAACCTAATGTTTCTATTGCATTGAGCATAAATAGTAAATGCTAGGCCAGCTTCAGTTAGTACTGTTGTGGTACAGCGGTTAGGGTGCTTGCCCACCACACAGTTAGACCTGGGTTCAATTCCCAGCTATGGTATATAAACTGGTTTTTGAAATAGTATAATTCCCTGGCAGATGATTTTTCAAATTTTCAAAGTTTGCCTCCCCATTGAAGTCTATTGGGGTTCGCAAACTTTTTCGTGAACCGAACCTTTCGCGGAGGTTCGCGAACAGGGTTCGCGAACCACAAATCGGAGGTTCGCGACATCTCTAAACACAAGTGGTGGATAGTTAGCTAAAAGTATTGCTTGTGTGAAAGGATACTTACTAAATATATGTAACAACAAACATAATTCATATTGAAGAGTAGTGTTAGCTTTCAATTTAGTGAGGGATCACCAGTGAATAGAGGTTAGGCATTGCTTTGGAGAGCAGATAAAGTTAGGCTGAGAAGATTAGTGATTTACTAATCTTCTCAGCCTAACTTTATCTGATCTCCAATGCAAGTCACAATTACGGTATTAGGGTAAGGGTTAACCAATAAAGCATTAGCACTCATGTACTGGCAATATCATCTCTATGTCAAGATATACTCTAACATTGTGGCATAGGTCTGTGTCTGTGTGTGCTTGCCTGGCAGCTAACTGCTGTATAAGCTTTATAAACAGACATTTAAAGGGGCACTCTAACAAAAAGTGTAACATTTGAAATTCATATGTATACATACATATAAGACGTACATTTTG
Organism: Hyperolius riggenbachi; assembly: GCF_040937935.1. Lineage (NCBI taxonomy): Eukaryota > Metazoa > Chordata > Amphibia > Anura > Hyperoliidae > Hyperolius > Hyperolius riggenbachi. Next base: position 60,083,614 of record NC_090653.1, on the reverse strand, counting down.
TCCTACAGTAAAATGCATCATAAATTACTGTATTTCTATGTAGCTGTAACTTACACTAAGTGTTTTTTTTTTACATTTCAAGCTTTATTGTCAAAAGTGCATGAAAAATACAAGCAAACATTGCCAATGATCATACTCATATACACGTATTAACAGAATGACAATAATAATAGCTTGATAGAAAGCAAAATATAGTAACATCAAAATAGCCCAAACAGCAAAATCACAGACTGATTTAGTAGACCCATATGTATTTACAATAGTAATGAAGAAACTAAGGTGTCTGCCCACCGCATACCTACATTCGTTCTGTCTCCAGTAGAATTATAGCAGTGAAGCCCAAGAAATAAAAAGGACAGAGAAAAGACAAATAAAGGAGAGTAAAGCATAGAAAAAGAGGGTAGAGAAAAAGTGGACAGGGGATAAAGTAGGAGGGGGGGGGGGGGGGGTCAGGAGAGGGAAGGGGAAGGGGGGCAGTAAGTGTTTTTAATTTGATGGTTGTAACTTCTTACCTCACTCATACACACATACCAACAATCTGCCCAACTATCTTCCAAACTTGTCTGTTGGCCATGTATACGACTGGCACACAACCAGATGACCAACTGATACCAGGTTGTTTTCCACATCCAACTGGTTGATAAACCTGCCCAACTATCATGCAGGTTGGATCTTGTGTACAAGTCTTTTGAACAACTTTGTGTTTTTTAATGTGGACATGTTGTGCAGTGTCAGGTAAACACCTTATTGTGTGGTTGGTCATGTTGTGCTGTTGGTTGTGCATTAAGTTGGACGAATATATGAGTTTTTACTGGCAGGTTTTTGCATGTAGACCAGTCTTTCTCCGTATGGGGTAATACAAAGGTTTTCTTCATTCTTTTAAAAGCACTCCCTGGTCTATACAAAGATGTCAGATGCCCAGCCTAATTATTAGGTATTTGCTGGAGGTGTTGATCCAAGAATTTTATCTGATTACAGTCTGCAATCTTTTTTTCCCTTTTAGGCTGCTTACACACCAAGACGTTACAGGCGCACGTTAGTGCGCCTGTAACGCTCCCCCAACGCACAGCAATGTAACACAAGTGGGCTGTTCACACAGCCCACGTTGCATTACATGTAACGCTGCACGTTCTGCGCAAAGTGCAGCATGCTACGGCGTTGGAGCGGCTATAGCCGCGTTAGACTGTTTGCACATGCGCAGTGGGGGGCGGAGAGGAGGCGGGGAGAGCCAGCTACAGTAGCCGCGCACATGGCTACTTAATATTCACTGCACTGGCGGGCGCTGATTGGCCGGCGGGACCACGTGATGCGGAGTGTCTCGCTCCGCATCACGTGGTCCCGCTGGCCAATCAGCGCCACTCTGGGAGACATTATAGGAATCGAGCCGCCTAACGCGGCTCACTCTACCGTCGGCTCTTGCAGCACCATACATTGTGTTAGGTGCACGTTATGTGACCTTAACGTGGCACCTAATGCAACGTCTTGGTGTGCAAGAAGCCTTAAGGCTTATTGGTCCAAAACTTGTATGTTTTTTTTTTTTTTGCCTTTCTCCGTATCAGATGGAATATGTGGGGGTGCAGGTTAGTGTTGTACAAACTATTTTATTTTTCTGGTTGACCCTGATGGACAGATTTCTTTTTTTAAAACCAAAATAAATTATGTGACCGTGTATGTAAAAAGCCTTAGTAAGTCAGGCCCAAAGAGGAGGCATGGAAAAATCACTTGTGTGGTTTGCATGTTGCAATGAGGTGAATGCAGTCCAGTGGTTCCAGCGTTCAATACGCAGATGCTGACAGCCAAATTTTAAATTGCATTTGTGAACTAGCAGGTAGGTGATGCAATTTGTTCATACAAATGATTATGCAGGTCTTCAACTGTGACTAAACAGATGCACATGGGTGTGTTGTGTACCACCAAAGTAAACAGGTTAATCATTTCAGGTAATTTGGGAATCCATTCTCAGCTATAGGAACACCCTTTTCAATCAACTTGGAAACTAATAAACCTGTGTACAAAAATAAAGATTAAAAAAAAACTCTTATCCTTCAAAGCAGAGCTACAGTCAAATAAATAATGTAATAATAGTAAAAACAATATATATAGCAATGTCATTGCAACATTTTTTTTTAAAAAAAGAGTCTGAAGCCCCCAAAATACCTGCTTTTACTGGCCATTTATGTTAAGCAATAAGATCCTAGCTAAAACGTCGCATCCCCATGGAAAAACAATGTCTTTATATCCCTGAAATCCATGGGGCAAAATTCGATGGGTCGAGGCAGAGCTTTGCGCAGTAGTTGCATCTGCTCGCGTCAATCTCCGCTGATCTCCACCTCTCCCCATCCATCTCAGTCATCTTTCATTGAGAGGGGCGGGAAGAGGCGGAGATTGATGCGAGCAGAGGCAGAGCTACAGTGCAAAGCTCTGCCTTTCCCGTGCAGCATAATCCACGACCTGGAAAGTCATGGAATTTTTCCCTGGGATTTTGGGGGTATAAATATCTTGTTCTGCCGTGGGGATGCAGCGTTTCAGCCAGGATATTATTGATTAAAATAGGTGGCCAGAAAAAACAGGTATTTTTGGGGGGGCTTCAGACTCTCTTTAAGTCTTACCTTTTCATACCTTTCGTTTTTAAAGTAGAACTCTAGTTGATACCTGGCAAAAAATGAACCTGTGGAAAGAAAGCATCATACTCACCTATCTACAAAGTCTCCTTTAAGTTTCTAGTCCTTCTCTTTTTTCTTAGGCAGAGCCTTCCTAATTTGTGCTTTTAGCAGCTGTGATAGCAGTAAATAACATCCAGGCATATGTTCTTTTGGCAATTATTTCTGCGTCTCCCAATACCCTTCAACTACATACTATGGACCCCTAGCAAAAAATGTCATGGGGCCCCCTCTACATATGTTCCACCCTCCTCCTCTGACCAACAGCCCTTATTAACCCCCAAACTAGTGTGTCCCAAAAAATTGATTGTATCCTGGTGGTAATTGCATGCAAACTTTAAATTTTAATTGTTGGGGTTGAGGCCAGTGACAACGATACAAAGTTCCTTGGGCGAACCTGTCCATAGGAAAAAGATGTCACCAGTGTACCTAGACCATGCCAAAATGTGGTCCAAGTAGATTAGGTCCTCTGTAGTAAAAACAAAAGAATTCCCATCCCCCCCGGGTCGGCACACAAGTTGCACCCTTTATTTTTTTTACAAAAACAATCCATGGAAAGGATCTCTACACACACGTCAGCCAGCCTCCCTATTTGCACACTATTTTGGAATCTGCAGTCTAGTAAGTGCTTTTCTAAGCAAGGAAATAATTGAGACATACTCATATTGTGAAAAAAAACCTGAGGAGATGGATTAGTCCAAAACTTGACAGATCTGTCTGATTTAACTACCTACTGTAAGTGACAGCGACATAGAAAAAAGTAAGTAGTGCATTTTTACTCTTGGAGAAATGTACATTTACTGTATTTTTGGACTATCAGATGCACCTAGTTTTAGAGGGCAAAAAAAAAAAAACAGAATAAAATTCATCTAAAATTAGTGTGTCTATGATGCAGGGGCAATTTATGTACCTCCCCCCACCCCCAAAACTGACTCTAAAAACACAAACATTGGTGCACATGGCAGGGGCCCAAAGCTCTGCCACTGCCCGGGACCCCCAAATGAATACCAATAGGGGGAGTGCAGGTGAGTCTTGGTGCTGCCACCACCAGGGGATTCACCCACACTGCCTCTATAAAATGCTGAATGCAAAACACACGAGAAGCAAATGGTCACTCCCAGATAGCAATCTGCCCCAAACTGTCTCTATCTATGCTACACTACACCAGCCCTTCTGCCCCCACCAACTACAGTACCCTACACTACACTTCATTAACCCCTGATGCCCCCCTTCCCCCCTCATTTGACTGCATATACTACACTAACTCCTTATTCCTATCAATTAAATTACATTGCACTACAAGCTACACTAAGCCCTTATGCCCACTAGCTACACTTCACTACACTAACCCCGGCTGCTCCCCAAGCTACTCTACACCTGCAGTAGAAGATCTCACCTGATCATGCTGCTGTGCTCCTCTCCTCCTCTGTGTCCGGTCCTGTGGCAGCACACTCTGCTCCGCTATCCTTCACACACTACGACCCCAGCCCCATCTTCCTCATCTGCAGCTGCTGCACATCCTGCCGCTGTACACAGACCATCCTCCCTGTTACTGTGGGACATGAAGGCACATGTGCACCACAGGTCATTTATAACCTCGACACTTGTGAATCATCAGGTCGCACGGTAACAGGGCAACAGAAACTAGGCAGACCGCCGTAACCAGGAAGGACAGCACATGTACAGAATGATGATGTGGTGTGGGGGCAGACAGAGGTTGAAGGGAAGAGGAGTGCGGCACCTGGGGTCATGCAGTGTGAAGAACAGTGCCCTCGAAGGACCGGACCGTACAGCCGCAAGATGACCGGAGGAGAGGAGCACGGCAGCAGGATCGGTAAGTGCTTCCCTGCGCACTCTGCACTGTATTTTCTGAATATATGAGGCACCGGCTTTTGGGGGAAGAAAAATTGCAGGCCACCATAGCCAGGAAGTGCCTGACGTCATATGCCCCTGGCTGTACTCGTGACTCAAACAGCCAATGACAGGGCAAGTTTTGATGGCAGGGAGGCGGGCCGTTGAGCAGTGAGACGCTGCACGCTAACTCTGTCAATAGATATAAGTCAGCCTATGCCAGTTCTCCCCTGCAGCCTTCATAGAAGTGTACCAGTGCGAAACGGCTGTAAGACTCCTCATCTCCTGCACTCACCGCACCTATCTACAGTCATCTCCGGTATGTGTTTTGAACTTTTAAATATGTATGCACGCATGCAGCACTGTACCAATATATGCAAGTTTGAATAAAGCAAATGACAGCAGTACCGGCGCTTTTTTCCTTCTTGCACATGGATCAATTTATTGTCTGAGCACGCTGAGGAATTGCCTATCCATCTGGTTACCTGTGATCATACCACCCTCTCCTCCTCCCTGCATAAAAGACTTAAAGAGGAGCTGTCAGTCATACTATCTCAGGGAAAAAAAAACAACAAATATATAAGTAGATAAATACTTGCTCTACTTACATAACATATGTATTGCACTGTCCACGTTATGATTCCTGTGAATTTTATAAAGGAAAAGTAGAGGATCCTATTCTAGACAGTTTCCATATTTACTGTGGCTATTTTGAAGCCAGTCCTGATTTATAATCCGCCCTTAGTCTCCTCTGCCTGATTCGCCCACCCTTCACTATAGAAAGTGTATTGTTTCAGCATGAGAAATATTGGCCAATCAGAGAGGAACAGAGGTGTAGGAGGGGAAAACAGGAGGGAAAGAAGCTTCAGCCAATCAGGCTGCATTAGTTAAGTCTGAGGGGAAGTAGAGACGCAAAAGAAGATGACCCAGCATGCCCTGCAACTTCTCTTTTGTGTACCAAATTTTCTGTGTACAAAATGGTCATGTAAACTAGGGAATGATCATTTATCAACAAGAAAAGTTATAGTGATTTTAACTTTTGGATTGCCTGATTAGGATCCTCATTACTTGTTCACCAGATAAAAATAAAGAATTGATTCTTGATTTTATGCCCGACCGTTACTCTTTAAAGGAGTTGTCGGGCATATTTTAATAAAGTAAACGCTACTTACCGGGGGCTTCCTCCAGCCCCAAGCTCCCAGGACCTCCCTTGCCGCAGCTCTGCCCGCAGCCGTTTGCAGGAGCTCCGACCCGGTCCCAGGCGATGACGTCAGAGCGACCTGGAGGTCGCTCTGTACTGCGCCTGCGCGATCGTTGATGTCAAGTCTGCTCCGGCCCATGTGGCAGTGATTGACAGCGCCGATCGCGCAGGCGCAGTACACAGCGACCTCCAGGTCGCTCTGACGTCATCGCCAGAAGCCCCCGGTAAGTAGCGTTTATTTTATTAAACTATGCCTGACAACTCCTTTAAGCTGCAGTGCTAGCACCTCTATCTATTTCTCTATGATACCTGGAAAAAAATTTTTTTTTATATCTTATATTCTTAAAAATAGGGTATATGCACGTATTTTGAATTGATCATTTTTATGTGATAGCTGTCCTTTAAAAGATTCATTTAAATTACAATTACACTCTCACTGTGTTCTCCACCCTTCGCTTGTGCCTTTGCGTATTATTAAATCCGAAATCATTGAATTATGTAGTCAAACCTAAAAGTCTGTGTAATTAGCATGATCATCTATGTTTTTTTTTTACTCATTACTATTCTGAGTGGAATTAACCTCCCAAGCGGTATGACTATTTCCGGATTTTAGGTTCTGGAAGTGGTGCAATTTTTGCACAAGGTTTTACAACCTAAAAATCATACCGTTAGATAGATCTGCAGCGGCCCTGCGCATTACTCACCTCCCATGGATCCAGCTCGGGGTTACCGCTCTGAGCTTTGGATTTCCAGCCCAAGCCTGACTCTGTTGTGAGATAGGGAGAGAAAGTGGGGCACCACTCCTCCATAAAAACCCTTTATTATCCAGTTGGGTGACAGCAGGTACAGAGAAAAAAAAAAGCAGTGGGGGTCTAGGGTGCCTGACAGCTGTTTCGCTGGTTAAACCAGCTTCTTCGGAGGCAAAATATACCAAGCCTGACTCTGTGTTACCATTAAGGGGGTTAATAGCTTCACAGTATAGTTTTGTTAACTTTGATTTTGACATAATAAGAGGAAGTAAACATGACAGCCACAGGCACGCCCTACACAAATCCCAGGCTGGTGTGGTAATTAACTTTGTCAGTTTTCCTAAACTTTTTGATAAAGGAAGAACTGTTTCCTTCAAACGCAAATTAACATCCTAATTTCGAAAGGTGGTAACTAACGGTCCAATTTCTAGCGAAAATTCGATCGAGCGATCAGAAATTCTGATCAGATTGGTTGTAAACAATCTCTGTTGATGGGCACAATCGATTGCAAACAATTATAAAAACAATCGTCCGATTGAATTTTCATCTAACCAAAATTTGGATTTTTTTGTTGGTTGTGATGGATAGGAAGCAAAGATTGGTTCATTGATGGTGTAGTGAACAATTTCACTTCCGATCAGCATTTCTGATCGCTCGAAAAAAATTTCACTAGAAATTGGATCATTAGTGGCCACCTTTAGATGCATTCATGAGGACTAGGGATGGTCGGAAATGCCGATTTCCAATTCAGCAAAAAATTTAGATTTTCAATTTTTCGTTTTTACAACTCTCCAATTTCCAAATTTTCAGATTTTCCGCTTTTGTCCAATTTTTGAGGAGTGTTTTGGTAGTAATTTTTCGCATCAGAGAATGTAAAAATTAAAAAAAATGGAAATAAAAAAAATGGAAATTAGAAAATGAAAAACATCTTATGATTGGTCTACATTTAAAATTTTGTTGAAAAATTCCGCATTCCCTGATAGGTCCAATACTTCTGAGTTCTGTGATAGGGCTAAAATTAACAGGTTGCGGTAAATTGGATTTCTGCGGAATTGCCGATTTCCATTTTTCGATATCCAATTTCAGAGTGAAAATAACATAATGAATAAAATTGCTTATTTTTTTTTTTTTTACAATATTCATTCATAGATTATTTAGTCAGTGTTTGCCCATTGTAAAATCTTTCCTCTTCCTGATTTACATTCCGAAATTTATCACAGGTTGTGACGTCTTTAATCCTGTCAGGTGATCTCTGAGAAATGTTTGTTTACTGAGAGTTCTATGCATAAAGAGAAATACTTGCTTAGCAGTTGGAAACCTCCATTATTTCCCACAATGCAATGAGATTTACAGACAGGAAAGTTTTAGGGCCATGGCCCTGACATCACGCTGTGAGAGGGGTTTCACCACAATATTAGCCACACAGACGTCCCTGAGGATCTGTTTGAGTAGAGGTAAACATTTCTTGTGGTAAAGGGGGTATCGGATCCTGATTGGGATAAACTTCAGTCTCTTGGTTAAAGGTTCACTTAAGAGCAAACCTGAAGTGAATATAAACTCATGATATAATGATTTGTATTTGTAGTACAGCTAAAAAATAAAACATTAGTAGCAAAGATAAAAGTCAATTTTTTTCCAATTCAAGAAGAGTTTGAAAAAAGTTGTTATCTATGGTAAAAAAAAAAGTCTCTGAGCTTTTTGACCCAATGGGTTAATTACAATCCTGTCTTCTGAAGCACTTAAACAGCAAATTAACAGTGAGAGACAGCTTGAGATAAGGTTTTACTGCAGGAAAGGTCAAGGGGTCATTATTTCTGCTTTTTGTGTAGCTTAAAGGACGTGTAGTTTCAAAATTGCAAATATTACAGAATAATGCAATGTTATAGAAAAAAAAAAGCTTTTTAACTAAAATAAAAATATGAGAGTCTTTGCTACTAATATTCTATTCCTTATCCGTACTACAAATACAATTCATAAGGTTTGGGTTTTTTTTCGCTTCAGGTTTGCTTTAAAGGAAACCAGAGACGGCACGTAACACAGATTTTTTTACTTCTTCCAGCCCCATAAGCACGTCTGAGTCTCTCGCCGTCCTCCCTTGTGCCTCCATTCAGTGGCAATCAGCCCAGGTAACTGGCTCAGTCGCATCAGTTGGGGTCTTCTGTGCATGCACGAACCTGCCGCACATGCGCAGCAGACCCCGACTGATGTGACTGATGTGAGAACGGAGAATCATGGAGGACCGGCGCAGGATAGGACGGCTGCTGGGGGCTTGCAGAAGCCCCAGGTAAGTGAAACAGTTTGTTTTAATACTTACTTCAGTTCTGCTTTAAAGTGACCAAAAAAAACCACTGATTCTGCACTGAGGCCTTATACAGGGGGCAGTAGTGGATACTAGATGCCAGTAGTGGTGTGAAGGTGGGTTATGGTCGGTGCACTACTAGGACCAGCAGACCTGTCTCCAACAGCTAATATGTGCACTGGCCACAGAAGAGCAATACAATATCAAGAAAAACAATGAATCAGCCCTAAGCAGGGTCGGACTGGGACACTAAGGGCCCACCGAGGAAGTTTCAGCCTGGGGCCCGCCCCTCCCTCCCCCCCCTCCCCCCCCCATCCCATTTTGGGCTCACATATACATGTACTCTAGAAATTTTGCATGATTTGATGGTAGGGAATAGATTCTAAACACTTCTGAGGACAGTGTCCAATAGGGATATGTCCACATAATTAATGGGTGTCGCCACGCACCACACAAAATAAGTAGCGGTTTTATTCACAGAGATTAGGTCCGACCAGATACATTTTAGATAAAATCATCAAGTAGTTACATGCCTCATGATAATTCATCAAATAGTCAAATGGCAGCAGATTTTCCCACAAAATGCAATCAGATTGGCGGCAGATATCCCCACAAAATGCAAACAGATTGGCGGCAGATATCCCCACAAAATGCAAACAGATTGGCGGCAGATATCCCCACAAAATGCAATCAAATTGGCGGCAGATATCCCCACAGAATGCAAACAGATTGGCGGCAGATATCCCCACAAAATGCAATCAAATTGGCGGCAGATATCCCCACAGAATGCAAACAGATTGGCGGCAGATAACCCCACAAAATGCAATCAAATTGGTGGCAGATATCCCCACAAAATGCAATCAAATTGGCGGCAGATATCCCCACAAAATGCAATCAAATTGGCGGCAGATATCCCCACAAAATGCAATCAAATTGGCGGCAGATATCCCCACAAAATGCAATCAACTTGGCGGCAGATATCCCCACAAAATGCAATCAAATTGGCGGCAGATATCCCCACAAAATGCAATCAAATTGGCGGCAGATATCCCCACAAAATGCAATCAAATTGGTGGCAGATATCCCCACAAAGTCAGGTCCCCTGTTAGTGGGGGCCCCCATGCTGGAAGGGGGTGCAGTGGGCACAGAGCGGCGGGGAGGGGGGAAGCTTCCCCCCATCCCTCACTTGGAGCTCCCCCCTCCCTCACCTGGAGCCCCCCCAGTTTAGGTAGGCAGGTCACAGGTGTCCTCAGTTAGGTAGGTCTAATATCCCCCCGACCCCCCCCCAGCTTGGTAGGGGGGGCAGTGGGCACACAGAGCGGCGGGGAGGGGGGGAAGCTTCCCCCCTCCCTCACCTGGAGCCCCCCCCCCCCCAGTTTAGGTAGGCAGGCCGCAGGTCACAGGTGTCCCACAGCGCAGGAAGGGGGGCAATGAGCAAACAGAGCGACGGGGAGGGGGGAAGCTTCCCCCCCCCTCCCTCACCTAGGGGCCCCCCCTTCCGCGCTCCCCCTTCCGCGCTCCCCCTTCCGCACTCCCCCTCCCTCCACAATGTCAGCCAGCGGCAGCGAGCGGAGAATAAGCTTACCGGCATGAAGACATAGACATCAGTCATCAGAGGAGATCCATCGCTCTGCTTGCCGCTGGCTGGTCTCCGTCTCTCCTGCAAGGCTGCAATGCACTGACCAATCACGCTCTTACAGTACTTCCTGTAAGAGCGTGATTGGTCAGTGCATTGCAGCCTTGCAGGAGAGACGGAGACCAGACCAGCCAGCGGCACGCAGAGCGATGGATCTCCTCTGAAGACATGTCTTTATGCCGGTAAAGCTATTCTCCGCTCGCTGCCGCTGGCTGACATTGTGGAGGGAGGGGGAGTGCGGAAGGGGGAGCGCGGAAGGGGGGGTCCCTAGGTGAGGGAGGGGGGGGAAGCTTCCCCCCTCCCCGCCGCTCTGTGTGCCCAATTTCCCCCCTTCCTGCGCTGTGCCGGCTCTGGGGCCCCCTGGGGCCCCCAGGAGGCGGGGCCCACCGATGGAATCATCGGCAGTTCGGTGGGTCAGTCCGAGGCTGGCCCTAAGAAGGGCTTAGCTGTTCAGGACAATGTGGTAGCAGCAAGAATCTGCACTCAGAGGACACACCACACAGGCATAGCTAGCTCTCTCCCTGTCAGCAACACACTGTCCCTGCTCTCACTAAGACAGCAGCCACAGAATGAGTCTAAGATGGCTGCCGTCCTGGCTTTTTTATAAAAGGGGGGTCCAGAAAGGAGTGCTAGCTTATTGGCTGCCATGTGTCTGCTGACTGTGATGTAGGGGGTCAAAGTTTATCTTAATGATGATGTATAGGGGGGAAATCGAATCCATCAAGTATTCGCCTGAGTAGGCGACTGCGAATGCGTGATCTTCGCTGCAAATTATTTCCCTGGCAAATACTTTGGCCCATCTCTAGTGATAAAATACTTTGCAGCTTGGTAGCTTCTAAGTCTTAATCCACGGGAGCTACCTACCAGTGATGCTAAAAATGGCAGGGTGAACCTCGCAGCCAGAGAAAAAAAGGACAGGTAGGGCTGGTAATTGTGACTGCTTGGACAGGCAAATAGACAGGACTTGCTGGAGGGCAGGACAGTGAGGAAAGACTGACAGGGCGGACTGGAGGGTACGTCTGGTAGATTGGACTGGAGGATAGAACTGGCAGTGGCAGAAAAGACTAGAAGGTAGAACTGGATGGAGGGACTGGATGGACGGAATGAGAAGTAAGACTGCCAGGGTAGACTATAGAATAGGAGTAGCTGGATGTACCGGAGAGGTGGTCTGGCAGGATAGAGTGGAACGTATGACTGGCAGGATTGACTGGAGGGTAGGACTGGAAGGACAGTGAGGTAGGACTGACTGGCAACTGTCAGGATTACTGGCAGGCAGAATGGACTTTCTGGCAACTGACAGGGCTGACTGACAGGCAGACAAGACTGACAGCTGCAATGGCAAAACAGCACTAAATAATTTGGCCAGGGTCTTTGTGCCAGTACCACAACTCCGTCCACCACTGCATGCACAAGTAGCATGGGAGTGTACACATGCCCCGAGAGCACAGTTATCACCATGTGAGGACAGCGTGTCCCAGGTATGGCATCTGAGGATGCCACAGCAGCAAAGGAGCCTGGTAATAGAACATCTGCGAGGTGAGTGTGACAATCCACAATTGCTGATGGTGGCCTTTGTCCAGAACTCACAACACCCAACAGTAATCTACAATTCAGATTGGATATTTGGCAAACCATGTACACAAATAAAAAGTCTGTTCCAGCTTCCAGAATGGCCCACAAAATAAATCCAAATACAGATTCAGATTGTTTTCTACAATATTTTTCTAAAATTTGCATCTGAGACCCCCAACACCAGCAGCACCTGCTGCTGTTTCAAGCATCTCCAAAAGGTCTTTTTTAAAAAATGATATGGTCCCACTAGTAACCATGACAGGCATCCCGAATTTGGTGGCAATAGCATGTTTTGAGGCTTTGCAGTTAACTTTAAAATTCAGCACTGCATTGGCTTCAATGCAAATTGTGAAAGTCGAACTAAACCGCAAAAACTGGCCAGAGACCCTGGACTGAAATTCAAACCTGGATCTCTGTGATTTTATGCATTGCTACTTTTCACCGTCAAAGCTGACTAGTTGGGTTTTAGTAAAATGAATCGGGCTTGGATCTTTGAGGACTGAAACACCACGGTCACAGATTCCACTAATGATCTGGTGCTAGGCCTGCCAGTTTTTTAAAGGACACCCGAAGTGACACGTGACATGATGAGATAGACATTAGTATGTACAGTGCCTAGCACACACATAACTATTCTGTGTTCCTATTTTTCTTTCTCTCCCTGAAAAAGTTAAATATCAGGTATGTAAGTGGCTGACTCAGTCCTGACTCAGACAGGAAGGGACTACAGTGTGACTTTTTTCCCCTTCTTATCTCTTTCCTGCTCTTAGAAGCCATTTTCTGGTAGGAAAGTGTTTTATAGTTGGAATGTCTTATCAGTGAGGGTGCTAGGCACTGTACATTCATATGTCTATCTCATCATGTCACATGTCACTTCGGGTATCCTTTAATTAACATTAACCATTGAAAAAAAATTAAAAAAACAAAGCAAGAACAAAAGACTAAGGGCCCATTTACACTTAATCAGTTGGTGTGCGTTAGTACGCGTTGGTACACGTTAGTGCGTGTTTTTTCCATAGTAGTGCATTGTGAAAAAGATTTCTGTTAAAATGCGTTAAGTGTGAAAGGTGCCATAAGAAAACATGGGCATTACTTACTTAAGCTCGCTGCATAACTATAACCAATAGTGTGATCCGATGTGGCTGCTTTTGACCCTGCTATCATTATACACCATTACTTAAGTAAGTGAAACTTTATGTGCACTTTTCAGTAATAAAAGGATAATGCACCTCTCTTCTTATTTTGATCCACAGCTACTCTGACACCACCCAGAAACAAGAACTACAACGTGGACTAAACCCATACACAAGCTAGCAACAACTTAAAGAGACTCTGAAGCGAGAATAAATCTCGCTTCAGAGCTCATAACGCCGATATCCCGCGGCTAAATGGGGGTCCCTTCACCCCCAACCCCCCCCCCCCCCTGCAAAATCAACGACCAACTTGGTCTTAAATTTTGCTCTTCCTGGAGGCAGGGCTAACAGCTGTAGCCCTGCCTCTCAGCGCGTCTATCAGACGCGCATCGCCGCCTCTCCCCCGCCCCTCTCAGTGAAGGAAGACTGAGAGGGGCGGGGGAGAGGCGGAGGTACGCGTCTGATAGATGCGCGGGAGGCAGGGCTGCGGTGGTTAGCCCTGCCCCAATGCGGAAGCGCTCCCCCACTGCACGGAGGGGATTTGGGGGATCAGGGACCCCCTGTTAAGCCGCGGTATAGCAGCGTTTTAGCAGGGGCACACATGCCCCTGCTATCTATGAGGTCTGAAGCGAGATTTATTCTCGCTTCAGACTCTCTTTAAAGAGGAACTCCAGTGAAAATAATGTAATAAAAAAAAGTGCTTCTTTTTTACAATAATTATGTATACATGATTTAGTCAGTGTTTGCCCATTGTAAAATCTTTTAAATCCCTGATTTATATTCTGACATTTATCACATGGTGACATTTTTACTGCTGGCAAGTGATGCAGCTGCTGCATGCTGTTTTGGCAGTTGGAAACAGCTGTAAACAGCTATTTCCCACAAGGCAACAAGGTTCACAGACAGGAAACTGCCAAAAGTACCTCTGTACTCAGAGCTTCTTGTGGGAAGGGTTTCACCACAATATCAGTCATACAGTGCCCCCTGATGGTCTGTTTGTGAAAAGAAATAGATTTCTCATGTAAAAGGGGGTATCAGCTACTGATTTGGATTAAGTTCAATTCTTGGTCGGAGTTTCTCTTTAAAGAGAACCTGAACTGAAAATAAAAAGTCAAAATAAACATACACAGGTCATACTTACCTCCCAGGTAGTCTGCTCATCAATCTCTTTCTCCTATCCTGCATCCTGTTTGTCCACTGTGATCGATGGAATTCTCTTTCCTCCATTTTGAAAATGGCTATTACCCCATAACAGCTTCCTGGTCAGCACACTGTTAAACTGTTATATCGCCCACTTGAGCCATAGGGAAACATGGACATTACCTTGCACATTCCGTTGTAACTGACAGCTGCTGATATATAACTGACAGCAACTGGTATATTTCAGTTCTGACAAAATCTTGTCAGAACTGGAAGGGATCACTGCAAGAAAAAAATGGTGAGCTTCTGAGAAGAACTGACGGCGAGGTAAGTATGTAATATTCATTTGCAGGTACATCATGTGTTTATTTTAAATAATTTTACTCAGTTCAGGTTCCCTTTAAAGAAGTGCAGGATACATTTAGTTTTCTATTCTAGTTAAGCGCTTCAGTGTTGCATCATATGCTTAGTAATCAGTGCCGAGGGTATAATGTTGGGACTCGGGAGCATAAAAGGTATGAACTCCCTCACCTGCTATATACTGTATATCTAATTACCAAGAAAGAAATGTTGCATACATAACAATACATAATCTGTGTATGCATAAATGCAAGGTATTGTATTAGCAACCTACAAGGGATAAACAGAAGTAGAAGAACAATGCTGACCCCTGGTGGTTAGAAAGAAGAAAGAAAAAACAGCTTCAATATTAGTAAAATAACAGCAACAATGCTAGTTGATAATATGAAGCTGAAAATGGATCACAAGTACAGTATATAACATGACTGAGGATTAACCACTTTATCGCCAAGGGTTTTTCCACTTCAATTTTCACATTGCAGCGCTGTTTCCATTCATCTGCCAATAACTTTATCAGTACTTATCACACTGAAATGATCTATACATTGTTTTTCTCGCCACTAATTAGGTTTTCTTTGGGTGTACTACCCAAAGAAAACCTAATTGGTGGCCAGAAAAACAATGTATAGATAATTTCAGTGTGATAAGTTTTGTGCTAATGATTTTATTCTATCTGCATTTTAATGGGAATAATAAGAAAAAATGGGGGAAAAAAATCATTATTTAGTATAGTTTTTGGCCATTATAGTTTTAAAATAAAACATTCTACTGTGGAGAAACAAATCCCTCATTTAAAATATTCCACTAGTACAATGTATGGCGCCTATATTTTATTTGGAAATAAAGATGCATTTTTTCAGTTTTACGTCCATCACTAATTACAAGCCAATAATTTTAAAAATAACAGTAATATACCCCCTTGACATACATATTAAAAAATGTCAGTCCCTAAGGTAACGATTTTTGTATTTATTGCATTTTTTTTAATGCAAAACGTTTCTTTTGGGTACTATGGGAGAATGTGGGAGAGAAGGAATTAATTTTAAATGTAAGAGTGGGTCTTTTTTTTAAATAAATGTATGTAGGTGTAATTTTACTATTTATATTTCCTATTAGCGTACTATAAGTACGTGAACAGAAAGTACTTCGGTAGATTACAATGACTGCAGGCATCTCATTGATGATGGCGATCATTGACACCATTGGACTTAGATTAATGAACGGGAATTGCGTTCCCATTTATTCATCTCCCCTCTAACAATCAGGGGTGAGAACGAGTGTGAGCATGAGTGAGCATGAGTGAGCAAGAGTGTATGGCGGCAAGGGACAAGTATCTATGTCCCTGCGAGGTGCAGTGGTGTTTTGCAGGGATGTAAATACTTGCCTTGGGGAAGTAAAGTGGTTAAACATTGATGAATCTGTAATTATAAAATAAAAAAATATTACAGGGAACATTTTTTTCAGTTCTCTACATCTGAAGCGGCATCTTCGTTTCCTCTTTTATTGTTTACATTGTTCCATTGCTGAGCTGTCCAGGAATAGATTTAAATTACTGTAGTTAAAGTAGTTACAAATGTAGTAAATGGTTACTTTATTATACTGGTTTCAGCATCAAAAATAGCTGTATATGGCTGTGTAACCTCAACCTCCCAGTGGTGTTTAACCTACACTGTTTAGATATGCAGAATTCTCTTCCTAGAGCATTCTGGTAGACCAGATATTGTTTCTACTTGCTTTGGAACACAAACTAAAAAAAATTTCTGCAATGATGCACCTACCAGCATTAAGGAGAGGACATATTTTATAATAGGCAAACACTAACTAAATAATTTAAAAGATAATATTGTCAAAAATAAGTTCATATTATTTACTGAGCTATATTCAGGAAAGTTCTTCTTTAAAGGACAACTGAAAAGAGGATAATATGGAAGCTGCCATATGTATTTCCTGTTAAACATTTGGCTGCAGTAGTGTTGGAATAACACCAGAAACAAGCATGCAGCTAATCTGTCAGATCTGACAATAATGTCAGAAACACCTGATCTGCTGCATGCTTCTTCAGGGTCAATGGCTGAGGCAGGGAACACACTACATTCGTTTTTGCGCATTTTGCCTCGAACGGCAAAACGCACACGATTTTAAAGGCTATTGAAATTGATAACCTAGCTCAGGAAACGCTGCGCCGCATGCGTTTGTGCGCGTTTGCGTTCTTTTCCGCATTTTGTACCCGCACAGTTTTCTGCTTTTTCCCGCACATTGCATGGCACTACATGCCATGCAATCGCATAAACGCGGAAACGCACGCGGGAAAACGCATGCATTAGACGCGACCGCAAAACCCAACGGAAACCTGGGAAACGCAGGGGAAAACGGCCCTGCAAGTGTGTTCCCTGCCTAAAAGTATTAGAGGCAGACGATTAGCAGGATAGCCAGGCAACCAGTATTGCTTAAAAGGAAATAAATATGGCAGTCTCTATATGCCTCTCACTTCAGCTGTCCTTTAATGGATAGTGCTTGTACCAATTTTTTGCTTTTTTTAACCAGGTTCTTTTTCCAATTTGTGTAGCATATTTGGATACCCATTATTTTTACTTTATTTTTTTGCTTCCAAAATTGAGTTTTTGAACAAGTCAAAAAGTGAATGGAAAAACAACTTTAAAAACATTTTTGATAAAAATAATCAGCACAAGAAAGAGGATGTCATAGAGGTTTTCAAAAAGTTATGTTTAGAAACCAAGGATACGTATGATGAGTATGACAAACATTGTGGAAGATCGATAGAGCTGAGGACTATGTAAGGGAGGTCATCCATCCCAGAGGCCTCAGGGTTCAAATTTTCCCTTCATGTGACATCAATAGCCAAGAAAAAAAAAGAAACCTGGGAAGAATATTCATCGAGCTGCTCAATGACTAATAGAAATATGCTGAAGGCACACAATAGGGCCCTGTTACATAATTTAACCTCCTTGCCGGTTGTCCCGAGCTCAGCTCGGGGTAACCTGCGCAGGAGGATTTCTCAGGCCCCGCTGGACCGATTTGCATAAGTTTTTTTTCCTACACGCAGCTAGCACTTTGCCGCTACCCGCCGATTCGCAGCTGCCCACCGCGCCGAGCCGCCCCCCCCCCAGACCCCTGCGCAGCCTGGCCAATCAGTGCCAGGCAGCGCTGAGGGGTGGATCGGGATTCCCTCTGACGCCATGGCGACCGGAAAAGCCTAGCAGGAAATCCCATTCTGCACGGGATTTCCTGCTTACTCTGATTGCCGGAGGCGATCGGAGTGGGTGGGGGGATGCCGCCGCTCAGCGGCTATCATGTAGCGAGCCCTGGGCTCGCTACATGATTTAAAAAAAAATAAAATAAAAAAAGTGCTGTGCTGCCCCCTTGCCGGCGGGAATTGGACCGGCAAGGGGCTTAAATACACAGACTGGAACACAGGACTGGGAGGAAGGCGAGGAACATGTAAGGGGACAGGGAGCTGGAAAAAGCCCCAGGTAAGTAAAATCAAGCTTATTTTCCCAAATCTCAGGTTTACTTTAAAGAGACTCTGTACCAAAAAAAAGTTCCCCTGGTGGAATCCTATCGAGGCTTCCCCTGTCCTCCTCCATCCCACGGCGGTCTTGCTGCAGCCCACGGAACGCAAAGCTGACAATTTGTCAGGCTGTGCAATATTTATCTTTTCTGGCTCCAACGGGGCACTGTTGCGGCTCTCTACTCGGAAATAGACGGAAATAGCCGATCTATGTCGGGTCTGCTTTACTACGCAGGCGCAGGAGACTTGCGCCTGCGCAGTAGAGCTGTCCGACAGTGAACAGCTATTTCCGCCTATATCCGAGTGGAGAGCCGATACTCCACCTGCACTGGAGCTGGGAAGGTAAATATTTACATCCCTGCTGTTTGAAGGGGCACAGCGAGACCGCCGTGGGACACAGGAGGACGGGGGAAGCCTTGATAGGATCCGGAGGCTTCCCCCTACTGAGATGAGTACCCCCCAGGGGAACTTTTTTTGTTACATAGTTTCTTTATGCCTTTCTAATGGTGCTCATACATGGTACAATTCTTTCATTTTTTTTTCCGATTAGATAATTTTGTTGGATTATTCCATTAGATCAAATATAAAGATTTTTCCAAGATGTCCGATTGGATTTTTATTGAAAAAAATTGGATAATCGTTCATTTTTTTCTTGATCAAAAAAATATTATTTTTGACTTCGATTTGTTCATTTTGGAAATTTGAACGGTTTTATTGTACCGTGTATGGTCACTATAAGCATAAAGTGGTACATTGTTTATGGCTTTACATTTACAAGTACTAATATCATAAGACAGCCAGGGAGAGGCTTCCTCAGTATAGGTAGGCAGAGAATGCCCCCAGTATAGGTGGCCAGAAAGTGCCTCCCCACTATAGGTAGCCAGACAGTGCTCCTCAGTATAGGTAGCCAGAAAGTCCCCCCCCCCCCAATATAGGTAGCCAGAGTGTGCCCCCCACTTCAGTATATGTAGTCAGACAGGGTGTCCTCATCCCCTATGCAGCGTGCACAGCAGAGCGGTATATAATTCACCTCTCCAGGATTAGGCAGGCATGTGCGACCCATCTTAATCATATCCTCCTGGGCGTTCTGAGAATGGCTTCTGCTGTCATGTAACAGACGGCACTCTCACCTTAAAGGTGGAGCACCTAGGAGGAGACAATGGAGACGGGTTGTGTGTGGCTGGAACCTGGGGAGGTGAGTTGTATACTGCTCTGCTGTGCTCTCTGCATATGCCTAGCCCACTGGTATCTACAAGTGTAGACACTTTTGGCACTTGTAATTCACCACGAGCCAAATCTAAAGTTTACATAAAAGTATCCATGTTGGCCACTTATTAAAAATGAAGAGAAATTGCTCCTTTGAAGATTTTGTCCTTGAAGCGAATAAACTAGACAGGCGTTTTCACGACAGTGGCTACCCCAGACATGTCATCAGAAAAGCAAGGCCCAGAGTAAATAGAGCTTCAAGAGATAGTCTATTCTCTGGCCACCCCCAAGAGTGAAGATACATTACTGTACAAATCACAAAATTCTGACTGATCAATAGATACAGTACACAGGAATATCCCTGGGAGGGACTGAATACTAAAACTTATCCTTTAATAGTAAGTTTAAAATCAAATGAAAATGCTGTCATATATGAGATAGACAAATGCCCTTAGACTGCATTGGAAACCATTATAAGGTAAGTATTATATTAGGGAAGACCCATTCCAATCGCAGTGCCGTATCATATGGCTTTCTGCATAATGAGTGCATAATGTCAAACTGCAAAAAAAAAACAAAAAAAACGATTTGCTCGTTTTTTTGAGAAATAGATTTCTGCCAGAGTACCAGCAATTGACTGATCAGGAAAATCAATGCGTACATGGCCAGCTTTACGTAGCAATAACAATTTATTCTACATTTTCATGAAAAACTGTTATGAAGGATTGCACATTTTTGTAGGTGAAATACCTCATGAGGTATTTTCCTCTTTTTTTTTAGCAATTCTGAAAGATTTTTCTCCATTTCCAAACATGAGGTAAAACATGAGGTAAATGCATAAAGTGAGGTAAAACATGAGGTATTTCCGGGATAAGCATGCAGTAAACAAATAATAGTAGTTTTTAATTGTCTTCCATAAGTTAGGATAGTCTTTGGAAGATTTATTTTTTTTGGGAGGGAAGGTGTATTTGATTATGTAGCAACCTATGAAAAGTATATTTATAGGCATCCCTTATAAAACAAATCCAGTAAATATTTGGAGTTATTTCTACTATTCTTCTCTATTACACAGCCTGAATAGGAACGACACTAAAACAGCAAAGGGAACTCCACTAAAAACTGCAAAATGCATGCAAATTGAGTTTACCTTCAGGTACAGGCAGGTCTTAAGGTTCATACACACCTACCAACTATCTGTCCAACTATCTGCCAAACTTGCCTGTTAAGCCCCATACAACTTTTGTCATGAAACAAGTTAAAACAACAACAAAAAAGTATTTTGCTATTGTTCAAATACAGTAGCTGATAAGACTGATAAGAAGTCAATCCAACTGTTGGATTGACGTCTTATCAGTCTTATCAGCTTTTTGAACAATAGCAAAATACTATTTTTTACTTGTTTTAACTTGTTTCACAACAAAAGCTGTTTGACAATTGTGCTCTGTGCTGCATAAAAGACTGCTGTTGAGCGTGTAAATAGGGCTTAACAGACAAGTTTGGCAGATAGTTGGACAGATAGTTGGTAGGTATGTATGAAGTTGAACCTTTAAACTGCTAAATTATGTGCTAATATGCCCCCTAATTTCCATAAGAATATCTATTTTCAGTAAATTACCTCATAAATTACCTCATAATTTACCTCATGAGGTAAAACATGACCAAAACCTACCAGAATTGCTAAATGTCATTACCTCATGAGGTAAATTACCTCACATGAGGTAATTTGTTTGATAACCCTACCAGAATTGAGGCCGTTCTGTGCATGGGATGACTCTGGCAGTGCAAAGGATCACCCTTTATCATGATTTTCATAAGTCAGGTTTCTGGTGTAGTTGATAATATTTTATATATTCTCTGTGTTTACAGAGTCTGTAATATTGTTTAATGTTTTTTTTTTTTTTTTTTTGTCACAAATGCCATAAAATGGATAATTCTACTTGTACGAAACTGAAACATATATACTGTACATACATTCACTACATCCATATGCAGCTTTTGAAAGTGAGATAAAGATATTAAGTAGCAGTAGGGTATTGTACCATGTTAGCCATCAGTAAAAGCAAGAAGTTTTAAATCAGGATGATACCATTTATTGGCTAACTAAAAAGAATAAGAATAAGCAAGTTTTCGGCCTTGCAGCCTTCATCGGGCTTAAATCCTGTTTGCTTGCAGGCTGATGGTACAGACAGCTATATACATGCAACATCACAAGGGAAAACACAGATTTTTTTCAAGCATAAATACATGTCATTAAGATGTTTTAAGTGAAATAGAACATCTAAATAGAGTAGGAGGTTGTTAGCTGAGATAAGAATCCTTGTTTACACCACACTCACAGACCTGGGAGTTGGACTGACACAGAGGTATTGTAAATTCTGAATTTCAATGCGGAACAGAGGCACCAGCAGGATAAAAATTCTTAAAACCTTTAAAAATGCTTAGAGGAAGTGGTGGACTTGCCTCACAAAAGCAGACAAGAGATCATGTTTTCATATAAATTAACACATTTATTATATGGTACCCCAGACAGAAATGCAACGCGTTTCGCAGTGAGGCGCTAATTTCGTTACTACAGATATCCTGTTGTCCCCAATTTTGCCTGATGAAGCGGGCTTGACCTGCGAAACACGTTGCATTTCTGTCTGGGGTACCATATAATAAATGTGTTAATTTATATGAAATCATGATCTCTTGTCTGCTTTTGTGAGGCAAGTCCACCACTTCCACCACCACGCCTCTGTTCCGCATTGAAATACATTGTGTCCAATCCTGGTGGGGGGGAGTGCTACCTCTATCTTGATTCCTTTCTACAGAGAGCGACTTCTTAGCCCTGAGTGAGGACAGGCCTAATCTCCTCACCTGCCTTTATAGTGGTTGCCTGAATGGTAACCCTTGTGTGATAAACAGCGGAAAAGCCGCCACATGTTCTGCCAGCAAGGCGGCTGATTCCGCGTCTGTTGCGGCGGTTTGTCCGCGTCAGCAGGCGTCTGGTTTGTCTGGAGCTGGTGGTGCCCATGGGCAGAGTGGCGTGGGGGCCGCCGCATGTTCTGACGGCAAAGCGGCAGATTCCGCGTCCAGTGCGGCGGATTCCCTGCAACAACATGAGTCTGGGTTAGCTGGACCTAGTAGTGCACACAGATGGAGAGCTAAGCGCGCGCCGCTAGACAGGCTCTTTATACCAATAGGAGGAAGATCAGCTGATCGGGATGGTCAGCTGATTCCTGCTCGGCTATTGATTGGTTGATGGGAGCTGGGCGGCGCTGGGGGGTGCTTTACTATATATATCTCTTGCTGTTCAGTTGCTGGTTGTCTGGCCTTGCGAATGCTTATGTGTTAGCACTCAGACCTTAGTCAGATCTTCCAGTGTGGTGGAACCAGGATGACCTGGTAATCCACACTTAGCCAGTTATTGTATATCATCTGTGTTATTCTCTAGCATAGTTCCAGGGTGTTGAGATCACGGCCCTCACACCCCAGACTAGGAATACTGTATATCATCTGTGTTATTCTCTAGCATAGTTCCAGGGTGTTGAGATCACGGCCCTCACACCTCAGACTAGGAATACTGTATATCATCTGTGTTATTCTCTAGCATAGTTCCAGGGTGTTGAGATCACGGCCCTCACACCCCAGACTAGGAATACTGTATACCATCTGTGTTATTCTCTAGCATAGTTCCAGGATGTTGAGATCACGGCCCTAACACCCCAGACTAGGAATATTGTATATCATCTGTGTTATTCTCTAGAATAGTTCCAGGGTGTTGAGATCACGGACCTCACACCTCAGACTAGGCCTTGTTCTGATATCTGCTATGACCTGTAGCTTTCCTGACTATTCTTCTGATCTCTGATTTGGTACTTTGCATATCTGATACTCTGTTGCCGACCCGGCCTGTCTGACCTTCTGGCTGTCACCCTCCGCAGGGTGTCCAGCCTTTCCGCAGGGGTCCCCTGCTCTTCCAAGGGGACACTGCTCCTTATCAGTCAGGGACTCCCTCTCCAGGTGTCCTTGACTGCAGTAGAGTCTTCTCTACTTATTGGACCACCTGCTACCCCGGTGGTCCAAAGCTTACTGTTGCACCAAAACACTTACACATTCAGGTGTCTAGAGGTTAGACATATTTGATTATTGGCGATTCTGCAGATCCCCAATAATCAGGTATATCTGTATTCTTGGGGATACTGCAGATCGCCAAAAATCAGATTCTCTCTCTGGTTGCTGACACCTATCGTTACACCTTGTTTGTGAGTATAATCATCCTCACTTAACCATTTAACCAATTATCATAACATACTACACCATATTGGGCTCTCGGTTTTCTCTTTTATATTGTACATTCTGAGTTCACAAGTTTAGCTATATAAGCTGAGAAAGACCTTAAATATCATCAGCTTCATACCAATATAAAAAGTTTTTGTCCTTATTCAAGCCATTGTCCACTGCTTTGAACCAATTTATACATTTTGTTTCTGCTATTAATCAATCATTTGACATTTTGAAGCCACCCTTCAAGGCAATGACACGTTTACATGCTGTAAATTGGTTCAAAGCAGTGGACAAAGGCTTGAATAAGGTCAAAAACTATTTATATTGGTGTAAAGTTGATGATATTTAAACTCTTTCTCAGCCTATATAGCTAAACTTGTGAACTCAGAATTTACGATACCTCTGTGTCAGTTCAACTCCCAGGTCTGTGAGCATGGTGTAAACAAGGATTCTTAACTCAGCTGACAACCTCCCACTCTATTCAGATGTTCTGTTTCACTTAAGGCATCTTATGACATGTATTTATGCTTGAAAAAAATCTATGTTTTCCCTTGTGATGTTGCATGTATAAAGCTGTCTGTACCATCAGCCTGCAAGCAAACAGGATTTAAGCCCGACGAAGGCTGCAAGGCCGAAAGCTTGCTTATTCTTATTCTTTTTAGTTAGCTAATAAATGGTATCATCCTGATTTAAAACGTCTTGCTTATAAAAATATTAAGAAAGGGGTAGAGTATAGTTACCCCACCAACATGGATAAGAGATCTTTTGATACAAGCACATTTTGGCATCAATTTCTTGATTTAAATTCGTATTTTTTTCAGGCAAGAATTTGTCCACCTCCACTTTACCCTTGCCCATAGACACCCATGATAAAATATATTGCAAACCTTGATGTATTTGTGGACTTTTAATGGTTACTGAATCTGTAGCAGATTTACTTAAAGGAATACTATTGATACCTAAGTGTTCTAAAATGACAATGTACAAATAATGTCTAAGTAGCTGTGTAAACATTTTCCTACTTTTCATGTTAAATATCAGAGGCAAAAGCTGTAATTTATTGAGGGTAGGATTTAGCTATATTGGGACAAATCCATTTCAGAAGGGGTGTCTGCTTCAATGCACAGCCAGAGTTGCATATACAGAAAGCAAATATCAAACATATCAAACTCTGAAAGCAAAAAAATATGAAAAAGCTGTGAGAATTAGTTACATTTCCTCTGCTCTCTTCAGACACTTCAGTCAGAAACAGAGCTCCCAACAGCTGCAGCTCCTGTGTCCTGTCTCTCTCTGTCACACACAGAGCTACACACAGAGTTAACTGATCAAGTGTGAGGGGAATTTCCCCTCTCCTCATGACTCAGTCAGCCGTCAGTTTTGGCGTCATTAAACTTTGAATGTATTTTGCTAACAGTAAACAAAGAAGTTGCTACTAAAATGTATTCACCAGTACTTAGCAGCACTTCCCAAACAATTCCTGTGTCAATTGAAAAAAATATGTGAATCGATAGTATTCCTTTAAACGGACCCTAAACAGTGAAAAAAGTGGAATCTGAACTTACCTGGGGCTTTCTCCAGCTTCCCCCCTCCCCGTAGACCGCGAGGTCCCTTGACATCCTCTGGGTCCCCTCCATGGTCCCACTGGTGGCTTCATTAATGCCGGTCACCGTAAGCATCTTGTGCATGCATGGTTCTCGTAAGATTGAAGCATGCTTGTGCAGGATTCTTATGGCGATGGGCACATGATTGCACCGGGTGCGTGGACAGGCTGGCATGTGCGACTTCAGCGGGACCACGGAGAGGACCAGGGGCTAAGGGTGTGTGTGCATACTATATCTTCTTCCGGCAGCAGGACAGGTCCTACTTACTCATGTGTTCAGTGTAGCTGCCATCCAGCTTCTCACCTTGCCGCTTCCGATGCATGTCACATGACATACAGTATTAGGAGCAGCAAGGTGATAGGCTGCACAGCACGTCTACACTGAGCAGAGGACTGAGGAGAACCTATCCCACCATCAGAAGCAGGTAAACTATAAAGTTCCGCTACCATGCTACTCTGAAATATCTGTGGGGGAAGGGAGGGGAGTTGATTTAATCACCCCAGATGGGTGTGGTGGGATTGGCCCAGCCTGCCTGCAGAAATTTGCCTATGGGGGCCATCATATTTAAATTATGCCCTGACCAAACGAATACATTTCCTGATCTTCTCCATTGTCAGTACTGGAGATACTTACCTAACATATCTCCTTGTTGTAATACCACAACAATTGTTTCACAATCAAGTCCATGCTGAGTTCAATAGTTTCACAATCAACTACTTAGAAGTTAAAAGCTTCTTGCTGTGCTCATTATCTCATATAGAGATGGTTAGAAATTCCCATTTCCCAATTCCGATTCCACGGAAATTCCAATTTCTGCCACTGCCAATTTCTGATTTTCTGTTTTTATGTTTGTTCTGATTTCCAAGGAGTATTTTACTTGTAATTTTTTTGTATCAGAGAATAAAAAAAAAATCAAGATTAGAAAAAATGGTAAATCTGCCTTGTGACTGGTCTAAAATTACCATGGTAATCTGATTTTTGCGGAAACATTCTGAATTCTCTGATTGGTCCAACGCTTTTGAGTTCTGTGATTGGGCTAAAATTACAGAGTTGTGGCAAACAGGATTTCCACAGAAGTCCAATTTCCTGTTTACTATTTGTGATCAGAAATGCCAATTTCCAACCGGAAATGCGGAAAATTCTATTACGTGAAATCTAAATGATTGAACATCCCTAATCTCATGTTTAGAATTTCCGTTGCTTACCTGTTCGGCAGCTCAATGACTTAATGTTTGTCACAGAGCAAAATAAAAATAAAAATTGCACAGAACTACACATACGAAAGAGAACTCTACACATACAAGACACTTAAAGAGACACTGAAGCGAAAAAAAAATATGATATAATGAATTGGTTGTGTACTATGAATAATTACTAGAAGATTAGCAGCAAAGAAAATATTCTCATACTTTTATTTTCAGGTATATAGTGTTTTTTCTAACATTGCATTATTCTATAATATGTGCAGATTACACAACACTCAGCATTCAAAATGATTCTTTCAGAGCAGTCTGTGAAGTAATGACATCTCCTCTGGCAGAGGAAAAGTAAATAGTCCAGAAACAGTTGAGATAATAAAAGTCAGATAACAGCCCTCTCCACGACTAACTTAGTCGGAGAGCTTAATGGCTTGTTTGCATAGAGATAACAACTGGAGTTTCTCAACTCTTCCTGTACTGGAAATAAGTAGACTGATGTATCTGATCTTAATGTTTTATTTCTTAGCTGTACTACACATACAAATCATAATATCATAATTTTTTTTTCGCTTCAGTGTCTCTTTAAGAGTCAAAAATGATCTAAATGGGATGATTTTTAAAAACATGTTTAGATATATTTAACCTCCTCTTTAAAGCGGATTTTACATCTTTATTTTTCAGGCTGTAGATGAGAGGGTTTAATATGGGTACAACTGTAGTGTTAAACAAGGAAGAAAGTTTATTAGTCTCCAGCGCAATGTAATCAATTGGTCTGAAGTACTGATAAGCCAAGGTGGCGTAAAGAAGGGTGATAACCGTGAGATGTGAGGAGCAAGTGTAGAAGGCTTTCCGTCTGCCAATGCTGGAACTAATTCTTAGGATGGTTCTGATAATGAAAACATAGGATATAAAGGTAAGCATGCATGGAACAAAAGCAGACAGGAAAACTCCCTCAATCATCACATAAAGCTGCAGAGAAGAAATATCACTGCAGGAAACCTTCATCAATGGCACAAGGTCACAGAAGAAATGGTTGATCTCGGATGATGAGTAACAAGTGAAGGAGGATATTTTTAAAAGGCAAGGCATGATGTCCAAGAGTCCCACAACCCAACAAATCCCAGCCAGGCCACAACACACTCTGTCCGTCATGACTGTACGATAACGCAAGGGGTTACAGATGGCCACGTAGCGGTCAAAGCCCATGGCTGTCAAAATTAAAACTTCAGCACAAGTGAAAGATAAGAAGAAAAACATCTGCAGTAAACAACTGACATACGAAACCAGTTTATCGCCCGTCATAAATGTTAGAAGGGCCTTATGAAGAGTAATTGTAGAACAAGAGATGTCAAGGACAGACAAGTTGGCCAGAAAGAAGTACATTGGAGTGTGAAGTTGATGATCTGTACAGATCAGCAAGAGAATGGTCATGTTACCTCCTAAAGTGGTGAGAAAAATTAGCAAAACCAACAAAAAAATTGGAAGCTGTAATTCTGGGACATCAGAAATTCCTTTAATAATGAAATATTTGATGAATGTTTTGTTGCCTTGATCCATTCTCTGTTGTCTTTAAAAGAATGTGCAGTTATTTTTCACTGTTTTTCTTAGGTATTAGACATGTTAAAAAAATGTGTTTTTACAGGTTTTCATCTGTGACATTCAAGCCCATACACAATTCACCTTTTTCTTCTCAGTTTTCTGATAATTTTTCATCTTCTCTTTAAAATAATTTTTTGGCATTTCACAATTAAAAAAGTACCAAAAGTAGTAGAAAACGTACTATCACATAGATTTTTTGCATTTTCTTGCTTGCTGGGGGGCTAAGACATTTTATTGTCAAGATGTGAAAATAGCAACATGGAGAAACCAAGGAGGAAAACTGAATTGCATATGGGCCATGAAATATTACAAATTGCGCAAAAGGTGGATCAGCGCATCACCAGGCCGCCTCCGAATGGCCTCGAATCAGAGGTTCGCTGAGCCCCCCCAGAAACTGCAAACGCACCTTGAACCCAAACTGAAGCTCTGCATATACACCAAAAGCAAAGCTGATAAGTGGGAGCAGCTGACCAAAAATGATTTAAATTAGTACATGGCAAGGAAATGAACAGCGCTACTTAAAAACAGACAAGTGCCTACCTGCAAAAGAGTGCAAGCCCCGCTTGTGGGATAAAATACACACCTAGCATACACATGACCTGTCTACCAATGGAGGATGTTGGTTTCCGTAACAGCTTGCATGCAACCTATTAAGTACTCGTCCCTCCCACTGCGAAGAAGTCAATGCTCCATGGGAGGGGACCTAACACTAACTAAATCCTAACCTATGTATATGCATAGCCTAGGTGCGGCTAATCAAGTAAATTCGAATATTGACAATTGCGCAAGGGTGGATCAGCGCATCACCAGGCCGCCTCCGAATGGCCTCGAATCAGAGGTGCACTGAGCCCCCCCAGAAACTGCAAACGCACCTTGAACCCAAACGGAAGCTCTGCATATACACCAAAAGCAAAGCTGATAAGTGGGAGCAGCGGACCAAAAATGAATTAAATTAGTACATGGCAAGGAAATGAACAGTGCTACTTAAAAACAGACAAGTGCCTACCTGCAAAAGAGTGCAAGCCCCACTTGTGGGATAAAATACACACCTAGCATACACATGACCTGTCTACCACTGGAGGATGTTGGTTTCCATAACAGCTTGCATGCAACCTATTAAGTACTTGTCCCTCCCACTGCGAAGATGTAGAAGCTTTCCAGAGGCGCCAATAGAATAAAAGTCACTTAAACGAGCTTAAAACCGATGGGGCAGTAGTGGGCTTATCCCATCCATGCAGACAAAGCAAACAAAGGAAGGACTGTGGCATCAACAGTCAAACAACAATTTTATTTATACTCCACAGTAAAAATAGGCAACGCGTTTCACGGGCTCAATCCCGCTTCATCAGGCCAATCAAAAAGGAGCATACAGCTGAAAACAAAGTGTCAGAGGACATAGTGTAAGGCAGGTTTTGTGAGTATCACTCATGTTCACAAACAATTCAATGTCAAAACATAACTATATGAACATCAAAACATATTCAGAGGTACTTATTATGCAACACTCTTAAATCATGCAATTCTATGCAAAGTGATTTTATGCAGAACATTTTCATGTAGAAAACTCCGGATTTAGACTATTAGCTCTACTGGCCACTGTATTCCTTTTGCTTTTCATGCAACAGTTATAAATAGAGGTACATTTGATCAGGTGAAATAAATGCATGTAAATTAATATGTTCCTTAATGGGATCAAGTGGTATATAATAATAAATGGGAGCTACCTGTTGATTCAGTATTGGGTCTAATTTAAAGAAAGATGGGGGAGGGCAAAACGTGTCACCAAGAGAGGTAAAAAACGTATTTGCAGCTAAAAGGACAAAGAGTAAAAATATATAGAGTAAAAATATGGAGTAAAAGTACAGAACAAAAATATAAAGTAAAAAATATATATATATACATATTATTATCTATACAATATAGGGCAAACATATGTATTATTACCAGGGTGAGGACGAGGTCAATCAAAGTATAATAGTACTAGAAATGGTAGTGATAATGATCTCTGTTAAACAATAAAACAATAGAACAATAAGACAATCAAACAACAGACCAGCGTTGCCTGAACACTGGCTTACCTTAACAGCATCAAAACCACACTGAGCGCCTCTGTAATCACATAGAATGCTCCAGTGTCTTAAGAAGGGGGAGTGTAAGCTTTTCCACCAATCAGCAACTGCCATGTGGAACGTATGATGTCATTGCTGTGGGGCGGAGTAGAGATGAAAAAGTACCAAGTGTGAAAACTTACACACTGGCATGATGGCTGCTGCCTATAGCGGCTAGATAGTGTAGTGGTCAAAGGCTCTGCCTCCGACACAGGCAACCCAGGTTCAAATCCCGGCACAGCAAGCCAGCACCTAATTTAGTTTTTGGACATCAGTATTAATGTGGTAAACAAACATTTTGCAGAGTGAGGGAGATAACGTGGTAATAAAAAGTTTATAAAAAGTTTATTAAAAAATGTGTAAATAATATATATATATATATATATATATATATATAATAAAAATTAATAATAGTAATAATAATAATAATAATAATAATAAAAAAAGAGCGACATTTAAAAACTATAGCGGCTATATGTGGATCCAACATTCAGTAAACCTTTTCCAGTACTTCATTCAGTCCTTCTGGAATAAGGGTTTTGAGTACTTGGATCCAATACATTTCTCTTTTTTTGAGATTTTCATGGGCGTTGGGTGAAGTCTCACCAATAGAGTCAATCAAGGTTATGGAGAAGGAGTCTGAGTTACTGTGGTGGTGTGAATGAAAATGCCTGGAGACACTGTGGAAGGGAAATTTATTTAAGATGTTTCTCTTGTGCTGTCCTATCCTGTTACGTGCCATCTGTGTTGTCCTGCCCACATACTGGAGACGACAGGCACAGGTTATGACGTAAATGATATATTTTGATAGGCAAGTGTTGTTCTGTTTGATGGAATATTGAATACCTGTGGCTGTGGAATGAAACACTGGGGTATTGGTAACAAATTGGCAGGCAGAACATCTGGGGCTTTTACAAGGGTGAGAGCCTGGTTCGATCGGGGACATGGTAAGAGTGGGAGCTGGAGGTGGTATATGGAGACGACTGGGGGCTAGGAGATTCCGGAGATTGGGAGCTCTCCTATAAGTGATTGCTGGTTTGGATTGTAAAATTGTTTTGAGATAGGGGTCTTGTAGAAGGATTTCCCATCTATTATGAAGAATCTTTTTAATGTTTTGATGTTCTTTGTTGTATCTTGTGATAAACTGTGGTGGTGCGTCTGATGTGGTCGGAGAGGAGGACGGTGGAGCTAGGTTCATAGATTTTGCTCTCCGACTGGCGTCTCTAATCAGTTTTCTAGGATATTTACGAGCTGTGAATTTTTTGGTCAGTAATTTAGATTGTTCCTCATAGTCAATATTTTCAGTACAGTTGCGGTAAATACGTTTAAACTGACAATATGGGGTATTGAGTGTCCACGGCCGGTGATGATAACTGTTAAAGTGGATGTAGTTATTGGAATCAACTGTTTTAAAAAAGGTTTTGGTTTTAATGGTATTAGACTCGATGAAGATGGTCAAGTCTAGAAAGTCAATGGTTGTGGAGTGATGATGTGACGTAAATTCTAGTCCGGCTGAGTCACTGTTGAGAAGTTGAATGAAAATGGGGATAAGGGATGTGTCGCCTTTCCAAATGAAGATTAAATCATCTATGTAGCGCTTGTAAAATACAATATTATTGATGAATAATTGATTGTGTTGTAGAAGTTGATTTTCCAATAGGCCCATTGTAAGGTTAGCATAAGATGGTGCAAATAAGCTGCCCATTGCAGTACCACTAATCTGATGATAGAATTGGTTATGGAAAGGGGGTGTCCCCCCTCCCTTTATCACTGCGAAGAAGTCAATCCTCCATGGGAGGGGACATAACACTAACTAAATCCTAACCTATGTATATGCATAGCCTGGGTGCGGCTAATCAAGTAAATTCGAAAATTGCAAATTGCGCAAAAGGTGGATCAGCGCATCACCAGGCCGCCTCCGAATGGCCTTGAATCAGAGGTGCGCTGAGCCCCCCCAGAAACTGCAAACGCACCTTGAACCCAAACGGAAGCTCTGCATATACAACAAAAGCAAAGCTGATAAGTGGGAGCAGCTGACCAAAAATGAATTAAATTAGTACATGGCAAAGGAAATTAACAGCGCTACTTAAAAACAGACAAGTGCCTACCTGCAAAAGAGTGCAAGCCCCACTTGTGGGATAAAATACACACCTAGCATACACATGATCTGTCTACCACTGGAGGATGTTGGTTTCCGTAACAGCTTCCGTAAGCTGTTACGGAAACCAACATCCTCCAGTGGTAGACAGGTCATGTGTATGCTAGGTGTGTATTTTATCCCACAAGTGGGGCTTGCACTCTTTTGTAGGTAGGCACTTGTCTGTTTTTAAGTAGTGCTGTTCATTTCCTTGTCATGTACTAATTTAATTCATTTTTGGTCAGCTGCTCTCACTTATCAGCTTTGCTTTTGTTGTATATGCAGAGCTTCCGTTTGGGTTCAAGGTGCGTTTGCAGTTTCTGGGGGGGCTCAGCGCACCTCTGATTCGAGGCCATTCGGAGGCGGCCTGGTGATGCGCTGATCCACCTTTTGCGCAATTTTCAATTTTCAAATTTATTTGATTAGCCGCACCCAGGCTATGCATATAGTTACATAGGTTAGGATTTAGTTAGTGTTAGGTCCCCTCTCATGGAGGATTGACTTCTTCGCAGTGGGAGGGATGAGTACTTAATAGGTTGCATGCAAGCTGTTACGGAAACCAACATCCTCCAGTGGTAGAAAGGTCATGTGTATGCTAGGTGTGTATTTTATCCCACAAGTGGGGCTTGCACTCTTTTGCAGGTAGGCACTTGTCTGTTTTTAAGTAGCGCTGTTCATTTCCTTGCCATGTACTTATGAAATATTACAGCCTACTGTTTAATTCTTAGATTTCAATATATT
Source organism: Hyperolius riggenbachi (assembly GCF_040937935.1). Taxonomy (NCBI): domain Eukaryota; kingdom Metazoa; phylum Chordata; class Amphibia; order Anura; family Hyperoliidae; genus Hyperolius; species Hyperolius riggenbachi. The sequence continues at coordinate 60,050,624 of NC_090653.1, read as the reverse complement.
GGCTGTTAGCAAAGGTAACCCTCGTATATGCAAAACAAAGTGAAGAAAAGGGAAAAAAAGGAAATTAGTCTGTTACAGCCTTCTCTTTATATACTTTCCTTCAAACCAACAAAACTAACTATGAATTCCCCCACCCTCCAACCACCCATACTCACCTCCAGTGATCATTAACTTTAGAGTACTCAACTCACTCCCTGGGCTGACAGTCATTCAGTCCTTAGGCTAAAGCCACTCTGAGCCACTTCAACTCTGATAGACACTGTCCTGACAACTTATTTCTACAATCCCAAGAATCCCTCTCACTCCTAAATTGCCCCCACCTCACCGCCACCACCACCACAAAATACTGCAATAACTTTGTCCTACTTTCGTAGGCAGGGTTCACACTTGTTCAAATCTGCATGAGAATTTAACAAAAACCTGATCACTGCTCATGCAATGTGTTTCAATCGCATTGCATTTTATATGAGTCTTTATGCCAATTTGCATTTGCAATTATTTTTGTGTTTTGGATGACAGATCTGTTCATTTGCCAGTAGCGGTGACACTTGTGTAGATTTTTCTCTTTTTGGTTAACAATATTTGCTTGTTCACAAAGTGGTTACAAATGGACAGTCTTTTTAAAGCGGATCCGAGATGAAAAACTAACTATAACACGTAACTTGTCTATATATCTTATCTAAAGTTTAGATAGTTTACACAGAAAATCTAGCTGCAAACAGCTTTAGCAGTAGATGATTATTTTTTCTTGTGATACAATGACAGCAGCCATGTTCTGCTTTTGATCATTACACACAGGCAAGCTGCTCTGCATCTCCACCCCTCAGTCTGTGAAAACTTCACTCTCCTCTTCTCTCCTCCCCTCTGCACTCTCTGGCTAGTAACCTCCTCCTCCTTCTCCTGCCCAGACTGAGCTCCAATAAGCCCTTGCTACAGTGGGCTCAGAGTGCCTAGATCAGGCTTTCTCAATCAGGGTTCCCTGGAACCCCGGGGTTCCTTGAGGACTCTGCAGGGGTTCCTTGGCATTTTACCCCATTGTGGGGGAAGTATAATAGAGCACACTATAATAGGTGGTACTGTAACAAGAAGCACTAAATTGGGGGGTCAGGAGTAGTGTTGGGCGAACATCTAGATGTTCGGGTTCGGGCCGAACAGGCCGAACATGGCCGCGATGTTCGGGTGTTCGACCCGAACTCCGAACATAATGGAAGTCAATGGGGACCCGAACTTTTGTGGTTTGTAAAGCCTCCTTACATGCTACATACCCCAAATTTACAGGGTATGTGCACCTTGGGAGTGGGTACAAGAGGAAAAAAAAATTAGCAAAAAGAGCTTATAGTTTTTGAGAAAATCGATTTTAAAGTTTCAAAGGGAAAACTGTCTTTTAAATGCGGGAAATGTCTGTTTTCTTTGCACAGGTAACATGTTTTTTGTCGGCATGCAGTCATAAATGTAATACATATAAGAGGTTCCAGGAAAAGGGACCGGTAACGCTAACCCAGCAGCAGCACACGTGATGGAACAGGAGGAGGGTGGCGCAGGAGGAGAAGAAGGCCACGCTTTGTGAGACACAACAACCCCGGCCTTGCATGAGGGCAAGAAGCGTGCGGATAGCATGCTTTGTACCGCCATGCAGTCATAAATGTAATAAAGATAAGTGGTTCAATAAACAGGGACCACGCGGCAACGCTAACCCAGCAGCAGCAGACGTGATGGAACAGGAGCAGGCGCAGGAGGAGAAGGCCACGCTTTGTGAGACACAACAACCCAGGCCTTGCATGAGGGCAAGAAGCGTGCGGATAGCATGCTTTGTACCGCCATGCAGTCATAAATGTAATAAAGATAAGTGGTTCAATAAACAGGGACCACGCGGCAACGCTAACCCAGCAGCAGCAGACGTGATGGAACAGGAGCAGGCGCAGGAGGAGAAGGCCACGCTTTGTGAGACACAACAACCCAGGCCTTGCATGTGGACAAAAAGCGTGCGGATATAGCAGCAATGCTTTTTGCCGCCATGCAGTCATAAATGTAATACAGATGAGAGGTTCAATAAACAGGGCCCGGAAACGCAACACCATCCCAGATGTTCATTGGTCATGTTACTTGGTTGGGGTCCTGGAGTGTTGCGTAGTCATTTCCAATCCAGGATTGATTCATTTTAATTTGAGTCAGACGGTCTGCATTTTCTGTAGAGAGGCGGATACGCCGATCTGTGACGATGCCTCCGGCAGCACTGAAACAGCGTTCCGACATAACGCTGGCTGCCGGGCAAGCCAGCACCTCTATTGCGTACATTGCCAGTTCGTGCCAGGTGTCTAGCTTCGATACCCAATAGTTGAAGGGTGCAGATGGATGGTTCGACACAGCTACGCCATCTGACATGTAGTCCTTGACCATCTTCTCCAGGCGATCGGTGTTGGAGGTGGATCTGCACGCTTGCTGTTCAGTGGGCTGCGGCTGCATGGGTGTCAGAAAATTTTCCCACTCCAAGGACACTGCCGATACCATTCCCTTTTGGGTACTAGCTGCGGCTTGCGTTGTTTGCTGCCTTCCTGGTCGTCCTGGGTTTGCGGAAGTCAGTCTGTCTGCGTACAACTGGCTAGAGGAGGGGGAGGATGTCAATCTCCTCTCTAAAGTCTCCACAAGGGCCTGCTGGTATTCTTCCATTTTGACCTGTCTGACTCTTTCTTCAAGCAGTTTTGGAACATTGTGTTTGTACCGTGGATCCAGAAGGGTATAAACCCAGTAATTGGTGTTGTCCAGAATGCGCACAATGCGTGGGTCACGTTCAATGCAGTCTAGCATGAATTGAGCCATGTGTGCCAGAGTCCTACCAGAATCCTCATCATCCTCTTGTGAGCGTTGTGATAGTTGTTGTGATGCATCATAGTCGTCACCTTCCTCCTGGTCTGCTTCTGCTGACCATTCGCGTTGAATTGTGGAAGTCCAACGTGCACCGCTCTGGCCCTCGTCAGTGGTGGCATGAAATTCCTGCTCCAACTCCAGCTGTTCCTCCTCCTCTTCTTCGTCATAGCTGCTGGGGCCAGCGTTCCCTGAGGCGGATGGCCTGATGTTGGTACCATCACGCTGATCGTTTTCTCCTTCAGATTCCCCCAGTTGCATCATGACAGCTGTTTCCTTGATTTTTAACATCGACCTCTTCAGTAAACACAGCAGTGGTATGGTAATGCTGACTGAAGAGTTGTCACTGCTCACAAGCAACGTGGATTGCTCAAAATTTTGGAGGACTTGGCAGAGGTCCAACATGTTGGCCCAATCGGATCCACAGAAGCTTGGCAGCTGGCCGGATGCGCCTCGGTACTGCGCCGTCATGTACTGGACCACTGCACTCTTCTGCTCGCAAAAGCGGGCTAGCATGTGCAGCGTAGAATTCCAGCGCGTAGGGACATCACACAGCAAGCGATGGTGGGGGAGATTGAAGCGCTCCTGCATCTTGGCGAGTGCCCCCGAAGCAGTACTGGAATTTCTACAATGTTTGGACACTCGACGCACCTTCAACAGCAGATCGGGCACGCCTGGGTATGTCCTCAGGAACCGCTGAACTACTAGGTTCATCACGTGCGCCAGGCAAGGGATGTATGTCAGCTTAGCCAACCTTAAAGCGCGAATGAGATTACTCCCATTATCACACACAACCATGCCCGGTTTCAGGTCCAGCGGTGCCAGCCACAAATCCGTCTGTTCCTTTATTCCCCTCCAAATTTCCTCCCCTGTGTGCTGCTTATCCCCAAGGCAGATTAGCTTCAGCAACGCTTGCTGACGCATGCCAACAGCTGTGCTGCACTGCTTCCACGATCCTACTGCTGCTGGGTTAGCGTTTCCGGATGAGGTACAGCTTTGAGATGCGTTGGAGGAGAAGGAGTCAGAGAGGTAGGTGCTGCTGTTATCCAGTGGGAGGGACGGCGGTGCAGCTGTTTGTGGCGTGGGCAACACCCGTGCCGTAGCAGGTGAGGAATCGCTGCCAGGCTCCACAAGGTTCACCCAGTGCGCGGTAAGGGAGATGTATCGACCCTGGCCGAACGCACTCGTCCAGGTGTCAGTGGTGAGGTGAACCTTGCAGGCAACGGCATTCTTCAAGCTTCGGGTTATTTTGCTGACCACGTGCTCATGCAACTCAGGCACTGCAGAGCGTGCAAAGTGGTAGCGGCTGGGAACCACGTAACGTGGGATGGCCACTGACATCATGCCCTTGAAGCTGTTTGTCTCCACCAATCGATATGGCAGCATTTCGCAGGCCAGAAGCTTGACTATGCTGGCTGTTACTGCCACGGCCCGGGGGTCATTTGCTGGCAATTTCCTCTTGCGCTCAAACATCTCCGACACAGACAACTGAACCGTAGCGCTGCACACGGAAGGGCTGTTGGTTGTTGTGTTTGATGAACACTGGGAGACCTCAAGAGCACTACTCCGGAAAGTGACAGTGTCAGCGTCGTCTGATGTTTGTGAATGTTGTGAACCACGCAATGGCTGGGCTACTGCTGCTGCTGAGGCGGGTCTGGTGAACCCAAGGGAGGCAGTGTTGTTTCTGGTACCCTGTCCTGACGCGTTTGCCCAAAGAGTGGGATGTTTGGATAGCATGTGACGGCTCATGCTGGTGGTGGAGAGGTTGTTAATATTTTTCCCCCTGCTCAGGCGGGTCTTGCACACCTTGCAAATCGCCATGGTAACATCCTCAGTGCAGTCTTCAAAGAAAGCCCAGACTTTGGAGCACCTGCCTCCTTGCTGGCGATTTCTGTTTGCTCCTCTTTTGCCTCTCACTTGAACTTCCACGCTTGTGGTGCCTGAAATTGCGCGCCGCCTACCTTGTGGCACAAGGCGAACTCGTGCAGCAGTGTGTTCTTCAACAGACTCATCTGTGCTGCTGCTACGACGGCGATGTTCTCGTTCACAAACAAAATCTGGGTCTCTGTCCACATTGTCCATACCCTCCTCTTCCATCTCCTCAAACTCGTCATATGTCATTGTGGGCCACCGCCGTGGAGTAGAGCTCCCCACAACAACCTCTGCGCAGCACACTCCAACGTCGTCTTCCAGATCTTGTCGGCCGACCTCCTGCAATTGCAACCCCTCCTGCCCAAATTGCTCTGGGATTTGGGTTTCCGAGTCCTCTTCGGACTCGCCTTGTATTTCAGTGCACGGTGCATTTCCCACAGTTAACGGTTGTGAATCCAGGCACAACATTTCTGGCTGTTCCTCCATTGACCTTTGAAAGGTGGAAGTTTGTTGGGCTGGGAATAGCTCCTGCGAATACCCCATTGTGTCCTGAGGTAATTCATCGGACTGGTTATCTGGCAGTTGTGTGCGTGGTGTCGCTGCCGGTTGTGTCAGCTTTGTGCCCACTGGCTCCTTGTAACTGGCTGAGGACTCGGACCTCGTGCGTGATGTGCTGGTGCTGCTTAACCCACTGCTGGACGCTTGAGAGGTCATCCAAGTAATTATCTGGTCCTGTTCTTTTGGATTTGTGAGGGTTGTTGTCCTGGACAACATGGGCGGTATTGAGTGGGTTTTCTTGGGTGCTCCCCTGTGGCCTGTACGTGAACCGTCAGGGGAAACACCTCTTCCCTTGCCCCTCCCTCTTTCACCGGATTTCTTCCTCATTTCACTTATCCTTACAGTACACGCTGACTGGCAGCAGTACAGTGGCAGTACAGAAATGCTATACAGTACCACTATTCCCAGCAGCGACACAGAGCACAATGCTATACAGTGACGGGTGAGCGGTGTACCACTATTCCCAGCAGCGACACAGAGCACAATGCTATACAGTGACGGGTGAGCGGTGTACCACTATTCCCAGCAGCGACACAGAGCACAATGCTATACAGTGACGGGTGAGCGGTGTACCACTATTCCCAGCAGCGACACAGAGCACAATGCTATACAGTGGCGAACGAGCGGTGTACCACTATTCCCAGCAGACACAGAACAGTACACAGAATGCTATATAGTGTGGCTGAACGAGCGGTGTACCACTATTCCCAGCAGACACAGAACAGTACACAGAATGCTATATAGTGTGGCTGAACGAGCGGTGTACTACTGTTCCCAGCAGACACAGAACAGTACACAGAATGCTATATAGTGTGGCTGAACGAGCGGTGTACTACTGTTCCCAGCAGACACAGAACAGTACACAGAATGCTATATAGTGTGGCTGAACGAGCGGTGTACCACTGTTCCCAGCAGACACAGAACAGTACACAGAATGCTATATAGTGTGGCTGAACGAGCGGTGTACCACTATTCCCAGCAGACACAGAACAGTACACAGAATGCTATATAGTGTGGCTGAACGAGCGGTGTACTACTGTTCCCAGCAGACACAGAACAGTACACAGAATGCTATATAGTGTGGCTGAACGAGCGGTGTACTACTGTTCCCAGCAGACACAGAACAGTACACAGAATGCTATATAGTGTGGCTGAACGAGCGGTGTACTACTGTTCCCAGCACACACAGAACAGTACACAGAATGCTATATAGTGTGGCTGAACGAGCGGTGTACTACTGTTCCCAGCAGACACAGAACAGTACACAGAATGCTATATAGTGTGGCTGAACGAGCGGTGTACTACTGTTCCCAGCAGACACAGAACAGTACACAGAATGCTATATAGTGTGGCTGAACGAGCGGTGTACTACTGTTCCCAGCAGACACAGAACAGTACACAGAATGCTATATAGTGTGGCTGAACGAGCGGTGTACTACTGTTCCCAGCAGACACAGAACAGTACACAGAATGCTATATAGTGTGGCTGAACGAGCGGTGTACCACTGTTCCCAGCAGACACAGAACAGTACACAGAATGCTATATAGTGTGGCTGAACGAGCGGTGTACTACTGTTCCCAGCAGACACAGAACAGTACACAGAATGCTATATAGTGTGGCTGAACGAGCGGTGTACTACTGTTCCCAGCAGACACAGAACAGTACACAGAATGCTATATAGTGTGGCTGAACGAGCGGTGTACTACTGTTCCCAGCAGACACAGAACAGTACACAGAATGCTATATAGTGTGGCTGAACGAGCGGTGTACCACTGTTCCCAGCAGACACAGAACAGTACACAGAATGCTATATAGTGTGGCTGAACGAGCGGTGTACTACTGTTCCCAGCAGTGACACACAATGACTGGGGGGGACCCTGGCTAGCGTGGCTGGAGCGCGAACTACCCTGCCTGCCTACCCAAAGCTAAACCCACAGACAAATGGCGGAGATATGACGTGGTTCGGGTATTTATTTACCCAAACCACGTGACAGTTCGGCCAATCAGAGCGCGTTCGGGTCCGAACCACGTGACCCGTTCGGCCAATCACAGCGCTAGCCGAACGTTCGGGGAACGTTCGGCCATGCGCTCTTAGTTCGGCCATATGGCCGAACGGTTTGGCCGAGCACCGTCAGGTGTTCGGCCGAACTCGAACATCACCCGAACAGGGTGATGTTCTGCAGAACCCGAACAGTGGCGAACACTGTTCGCCCAACACTAGTCAGGAGACAGTATAATGAGTGGCAGTGTAATAGGAGATAGTGAAATTAGAAGCATAACCTATTTAAAGACCATACCTCCTGAAAAATAAATGTAGGGGTTCCTCGAGACCAAAACATTGTTTGCAGGGGTTCCTTGAGATCCAAAAGTTATTTACAGGGTTCCTCCAAGGTAAAAAGGTTGAGAAAGGCTGGCCTAGATGCTGGAGGAGCTGTGGGCGAGGTTTGTTTAGTTTATAGAGAATTAGGGTATTAAAACAATAAAAAAAGGTATTTGGCTTGAGGAATGCCCTATAAACTATATGTAAGGAACACTATTATGCAATGAGCATAAGTTTACTGTATTTCGAATCCACTTTAGCAGTATGAATGGAAGAACATGTAAAGGGCATTAAGGAGTTGCTATTTTGAGTTTAAAAAAAGGAAGATTCATTGTGTAATTGCTACTTACTTTTACTGTTCAATGCTTCTTTTTCATTTATAAGCTGATCATATTTTTTAATGTTTTTCTGACGAGCAGCTCCAGTTGCTGCAGACTTGGAAAGAAAAGCGAATAAGCATATAGAATTCCACTGTGTCCTCTTATTTCGTTTATTACGACCATATCTATTACCAGAATGAATGCCCGTGGGTGCATTGTGTAAAGGCACTGTGTGTACCTGCCTAGCAGACAGCAAATTGCTGTATAAATAGAGGTTTTGCAAATCTGGAAATAAATCCCTGGGTGAATAAAACCCCTTGGGATTGGGAATTGATTAACTAGAAGCTCATTAAGCTTATTACAATGTGCCTTTGTGCAAGATAAGCAATTATGTATGATTTAGTTAGTTTTGTCTTAACTCAAATAATATTTATACCATATTTTTATAATACATGTTTTTCATTTATGAATAACCCCTTTTTATACATTTAGTGATATACAGTATTTATAATTCTACTAAGCCTACTTTCAGAATTCTTGAGCCTGGGCCTCATTTGTATGTAATAATCCTAAGAGCACACAACCATTCCAGGACATTTTGATTGGACAGCAGCGCACTGGTGATATTATCACTGTCACCCACCCAGGGGCGTAACTAGAAATCCCCGGGCCCCCCTGCAAAAAAAAAAAAAAAATAAGGGCCCGCGCAGGGACTTTTTGGGGGGCAGGAGGGGTCACAACATAAGAGGAGAGCATGGCCGCAGATCGGTGGGGAGAGGGGACATACCCCCTCTCCCTCACCTCGGGCTCTCCTCGCAGCGCGCCCCTTCCTGCAATCAATAGGGGCAGCGGGCGGGCGGGCGGCGGCAGTCTGGAAACATACCTTCTTAGCGCCGGAGGTCTCCCATCAGTAAGTGCTTTATGCTACTTCCTGTGTAAACAGGAAGTAACATGGAGCTCTTAGAGATCGAAGACCTCCGGCGCAAAGGAGGTATGTGTCCAGTCTGCCGCCGCCCGCCTGCTGCCCCTATTGCTTGCAGGAGGAGGCGCGCTGAGAGGAGAGCCCGAGAGGCAGCGGGTGGGCGGTGGCAGACTGGACACATACCTCCTTAGCGCCGGAGGTCTCCCATCAGTAAGTGCTTTATGCTACTTCCTGTGTAAACAGAAAGTAGCATGAAGCTCTTAGAGGTCGGAGACCTCTGGCGCGAAGGAGGTATGTGTCCAGTCTGCCGCCGCCTGCCCGCTGCCCCTATTGATTGAAGGAGGGGGCGCGCTGAGAGTAGAGCCCAAGGTGAGGGAGGGAGGGGAATGTCCCCCCTCCCCACCGTTTAAACACATGTTACCATATACAAATAAGAAGTATTTTTCTTCCAGAGTTAAATGTGCCATAAATTATTTTTCTTCTGTGTTGCTATCGCTTACAGTAAGTAGTAGAAATCTGACATTACTGACAGATTTTGGACTAGCCCATCTTCTCATAGGGGGTTGCTAGGGTTTCCTTTATTTTTAAAAGCACTTAGTGAATGGCATTTGCTCTGTCCAACTGCCAAAAAAGTGTATTGTGAGCAAGTAAGCTGTTCAGCATCATTTGGTTAAATCTTTTTCAGGGAATGTCTTTATAAGGAATAAAAGCCATGCTGAGAATCCCCATGAATAGATGGACGAACCCAAAACCTGTAGTTAATGTCAGATTTCTACTACCTACTGTAAGTGACAGCAACATAGGAAAAAAGCCATGTATGGCTCATTTTACTCTGGAAGAAATGTACTTCTTATTTGTATGTGTTTTAAATTTTAAGATTTTCGCAACAGTTCCTCTTGAAATAACTTTTCAGCAGTCTGCAAATGAGCACCAAAGTACCAAAAAAGTAGGTGAAAAAATACTATCAAAATTATTCTGAGTATTTTCTTGCTTGCTGGCGGCAAAAATGCATAATATGATAAGATGTGAAAATTCACCTAGGAGAAAAATTGAATTGGATCAGGCCTATAGTTTCTAAACACCTGAATTGTTTTATTTTCAATGTCAAATAAAGATTTTATTTTATTTTATTCTGTACTTATAGTGTTTTATGTCTGTTATTATTTATTTCCACTAAATGGGATCAAAGATTGTTCAGTATATTCTGATTTTAAGATTCAATGGCCTTAATTCACAAAGCGGTTTAGACTAGTCTATTGATGATTTTAGTCTACTGATGGTTTGGTGTAAACCAGCAGTCAGTCACGTTATAAGGAAATTCACTAATAATTACCGAATGCTGTAGACCTGTTTTTAGACCTGGTCCAAAACATTCAGTAATTAGGTCTAATTACCATACAAGGTCTAAAGATACGGGTAGCTATGACTGACATCCTTCTCCTCTGACGAGATCTCCTCTGGATACAATTACACTCCTGCATAATTAATTCAAAAAGCTCCATCCTCACGTCTAAAATACCTCACAAAATTACTTTACTGACAGAAATCAGCTGTTCTAATCTCTGTCAGAGAAAGTGGGTGTGGTTACTCCTTGTTTGCCTTTGTGAATTGTGTAATTACTGAATGTTTTAGACCAAGTCTAAACATTCGGTAATAATTCATAATTATTAGTGAATTCCCTTTTGATGTGACTGATTTACACCAAATCATCAGTAGACTAAAACCATCAGTAGACTAATCTAAATTGCTTAGTGAATTGAGGCCATTGTCCATTTTTTTTAGTAAGCACTAGATGTTGTTTTCACATTATTATTATTATTATTATTATTATTATACATTTGTAAAGCAGTTTTCTCTTGTTAGACTCAAAGTGCTTGAGAGGCAGCCACTAGGGCAAGTGGAGTAGGCAGTAGAAGTGTTAGGGACTGTGGCGTTTTTAAAGGGGGGTGGGCAGGGGTCCAGAAGGCAGTGCAGCTTGATTGGCTGTCATGTGTCTGCTGACTGTGATGTAGAGGGTCAAAGTTTAGCACAACGATGACGTATAGGAGGCGGGTCAAACGCGCTAAGTATTCGCTACCCGCCGCGGGCGTGGGTAGCTGATATTGGCGCGAACTACCCGCCGGGCGAGCCATTCGGGCCATCTCTAACAGCCACACAGAGTACGTAACTAATGTCGTTATTCCCAAATGAGTTAAGAATCAAAATGGGCTGTCATACAAAATGCGATAAAAAGAAAACAGAAATAAGCAGTGCTAGTATTTTTCAACAGGACTCTTGTAGCCACAGCCCAACTTTACATCATGGCTGTACACAGGTACACACAATCGGAAGTCACTGATAGTATTTTAGCTCTTCACATGGGAACCAGCCTTACGGGCAGCGTTTATTACCAGTGGAAACTGTAGAAACAGAAAACATATAATGCACCACCATGGCGAGGTATCATTGTTTATTTGAACACTGTACATACAAGAATGATATACCCTGTGTAAGGTGGAGTAAAGCATGTACAGCAGTTGAGACCAACTTCCAGAATGAGTGCCATGGCCAGCAGTACTAAGCAACTCCAAGTCTCCTCGGATTAATCTGCTTCCAAGCTCCACGCTGTCTACCACCCCTCAGAGATGTCACAGGTCACAATGCATTTCGAAAAGCTTGACTTATACTTTCTCTCTGAGAAACAATAATTTGTTACATACAGTTCATAATGCACATTCATTATTTAAAACCATATCGTTTGTTTGAAAATGAGAGTTAATGACAAAAAAGCAATATTATTTGATTATATTAATGTGATGCCCATATTAACCACTTTCCCCCCACCCGTACGAATTTCTCTGTCCCTTTTTCCATCCTTTAACCCCCAGGGACCGAGAAATCCGTACTTTCCGTGCTCCCGCCGCTGCCCGCGCTCCCGCTCGCTCTAGCGAGCATTCCCACGGGTAAACACGCTGCCGGCCGCTCGCCCGTAGATCAATGAACGGGAAAATCCATTCCCGTTCGTTGATCTAAGCCCCGCAATGATCCGCTGCTTTTCTGCTAAGCAGCGCGATCATTGTGAAAAAAAAAAAAACGTACCCAGCCTCCTACTACTTCCTCCAAGCGTCCGGAAGGACGCTTGGAGGTCGCAAAAAAGTTACTGGTGCCATCTTGTGGCCAAATAGTAAAACTACACCCTAAACATTTTCCACGTACAAATGAATTAGTTATACACAAAAAATTAACTCATTACCTCCCACACTCCCCATTTTTTTTTTGTAATAAAAAACAATTAAAAAGTTTACAATAAAAAAAATACATAAATAGTTACCTTAGGGACTGAACTTTTTAAATATTTATGTCAAGAGGGTACAACACTGTTACTTTATAAACTATGGGCATGTAATGATGGATGGACGCAAAACTGAAAAAAAATGCACCTTTATATCCAAATAAAATATTGGCGCCAAACATTGTGATAGGGACATAATTTAAACTGTTTTATAACCGGGACAAAAGGGCAAATACATTTAATGGGTTTTAATTAAGTAGCATGCATTATTTAAAAACTATAATGGCCGAAAACTGAAAAATAATTATTTTTTTCCCACATTTTTCCTATTTTCCCATTAAAACACATTTAGAATAAAATAATTCTTGGCATAATGTCCCACCTAAAGAAAGCCTAATTGGTGGCGGAAAAAACAAGATATAGTTCATTTCATTGTGATAAGTAATGATAAAGTTATAGACAAATGAATGGAAGGAGCGCTGAAAGGTGAAAATTGCTCTGGTGGTCAGGGGATAAAACCCCTCAGTGGTGAAGTGGTTAAAAGCAACATTGTTTGTTTATATTAATGCAGCACCCATATACACAGTTAGTGCCAAATGCCAATACAAAAAAGATTTGTATTGGTGGGAATGGAGTGCCCTACTTTTTATATATCTTGGCTTGAGGGATGTCCACAGTGAGCTGACCCGGACGCTAATTAGGGGTCAGGACCATATTTAAAATAGATGTTTATTTTTTATACCCCTAAAATACAAGTGACCAGAGCAAGGAAGAGTAGTGATTTTATAAGGTAATGACTATGGAGGTGGAGAGTACATAACTTATATATTTATTTTGAGAGGTACACCTAACCTCAGGTTTGCTTTAAATGTTCTTCTTAAGGCTGCTTTTACATCTTGATTCTTTAAGCTATAGATCACAGGGTTTAACAGGGGGACAGCTGTGGTATTTAAAAGGGAATAAAGTTTATTCGTTTCCAGAGCTATGGAGTCAACTGGTCTGAAATACTGATAGGCCACAGTGCTATATAGAAGGGTGATGACAGTTAGATGTGAGGAACAAGTGTAGAAAGCTTTCTGCCGTCCTGTGCGCGAACTTATTCCAAGGATAGTTCTGATTATGAAGACATAAGAAATTAAGGTAAGAAGACATGGAGGAAAACATACCAGAAAAGCACCACCAAACATGACATAAACTTGTAATGTGTGCAGGTCACTGCAAGAGAGTTTCAACAATGGCACAAGGTCACAGAAGAAATGGTTGATTTCTGGTGATATGTAACAGGTAGACAATAATATTTTTACAAAGTTTGGAATGATATAGATGAATCCCAAAGTCCAACAGGCTCCAGCCAAAGAACAGCAGACCTTATTGGTCATGACTGAACGATAGTGCAATGGTTTGCAGATGGCAGCATATCTGTCATAGCCCATTGCTGTCAGAACAAGCAACTCAACACACAAGTAGGATGTAAACAAATACATCTGCATCACACAGACAGCATATGGAACCCGTTTATCGCCAGAAATAAAGGTAACAAGAGCTTTGTTGAGAGAAACTGTAGCAGAAGAAATGTCAATAATGGATAGATTTGCTAGGAAGAAGTACATTGGGGTGTGAAGATGATGATCCATGCAGATCAGTAGAAGAATGATCATATTACCTCCAAGAATAGCGAGATAGAGGAGTAGGACCAACAAAAACAGTGGAAGCTGTAATTCAGGGACATCCGAAATCCCTTTAACAACAAAATACGCTATCGTTGTCTTGTTAGCCTTTTCCATTTTATTAAGTGATCCAAAATGTGAACAATAAAACAAAAGTTGCCTCTATCACAGAAATTCAGAGTTCTGCAGTCTTTTCTTTTTAAACATTCTTCATGTAACACCTTCAAACACTAATCAAATAATACACTGTCAAATTAAAATAAACAGATTATATACAGAGAACACACATGTGCGAGAGAGTGAGGTACCTTTACTTTTCAATGCCACCACTTCACCCAGAGAACTATACTGGAACTGAGGTTATTCTGTAAAGGTACAACTAGCCATAAATGGATTGATCATGGTGCACTATACCAAGCCTATTGATTCCCTCTCAGATTAAAAAAAAAAACCTGTTGGATTGCTTAACCACTTCCCCACCACAGGCTATTTGCCCTTAAAAACTAGAACAGATACATGGATTTATGCCCCTGGGCTGAAGTGAAATGCACAGGGGCATTGATACATGGTACAGCAGTACTATACCAGTTAATGTTTGTACACTACATGGCTTGCTCAGTATCAATAGAGTTTCATTTCAGTAGAAATCTCTCAAGCACCAGTTGAACTGCAAGCATTGTATTGCTCAATACAGTGCAATAATATGCAGGCCCCGATTAACAACATGTTTGATCAGACTTTCTATTCATTAAGGGGACAAAATGGATTAAAATTAAAAAAAAAAAAAACACATTTTCACGCACAGTTTCCAAGACTTGTAATTGCGCTTGTGCATGTAACAATTGTGGAACTTTCTCCGTGATCAGCGCACAACGCGTGCGCTGACATGGCGGAAATCCTTCACAAGCGTATATTTGCAGGCACCCAGCAAAAGGTGCTACGCACCCGTAGAGGGAAAATTCCTGTCGGCAGATGGCGCTGGGGAGTGCAGAGGAACCAATCCTCTGTACCTCCACAAATGCCAGACAGGAATTGTACGAAGCGCAGAACGCAATCGCAAGAGAGGCGATTGCGAATGAGACAAGCACAGGGACAGGTTGTATGTGTGTGCGCCAACCTAGTCGCCACCCCGCGACAGTGCACACACAACAGCAGATATGAAACAGGAATGCGATCGCGAGAGGTGCGATCGCCAGACGTGACACAAGGCAGATCAGGACAGAATACGAGGTTAGCAAAGGCACAGCAGATAATACAATGAGGAGATACGGAAAATAACAAACGCTAGCTAACCACGAACACCGCACTCATTCGCAACAGTGCACGCGATTATGCGCGGTCTCCACGTGATAAGCACAATAGAGACAAGCACACCTAACTAACCATCGACAGACAAACATGAAACAGAGGACGCGAATGCTTGCTTAACGGTTACCTCACCGAGCCTCCAGCAAGCGTCCGTAGCAGACGAGACAGACACACGAAAACAGGGACAAGCGAGAGATATGATCCACAGCACTAGCGAAAGTGGCTAGCGCGATCCAGGTACAGAGTAGCAGAACAGAAGGATCCACAGCACTAGCGAAAAGTGGCTAGCGCGATCCCAGGAGACAGAACAGAAGGATCCACAGTGCTAGCGAAAAGTGGCTAGCGCGATCCAAGGAGACAGAACAGAAGGATCCACAGCCCTAGCGAAAAGTGGCTAGCGCGATCCCAGGAGACAGAACAGAAGGATCCACAGCGCTAGCGAAAAGTGGCTAGCGCGATCCAAAGAGACAGATCAGAAGAGATAGCTGGTAGCAACCGCTGCACCAGCTATACTCCAAGAACAGAGATCAGAACCATTTCCTGTCGACCACCGTTGGGACAGGACAATGGCAACAGAACAAACAAACAGATAAACAGTCCCAACTGCACTAGGGAAAACCTGCCTAGCGCAGATTCAGGAATTACTCTAAGCTGATCTTCAAACAGAGAGTAAGGCTGACACCCCACCAGGAGTGTTACATAGGACGAAATCCTTATGACCAGCGAAGCATTGTGGGAAAGACATAGTACTTATAGTACACGCCTCCAATGAATGTGGCCAGGCAATTTGCATCACAACGTATGCAAATTCCTCTGCAAGCACAAGCTGCAAAACTGACAGAAGCTCTTCTTTCCAGAGTCCTGCAGCATGCAACCCTAAACAATGGTCAAAAAGCTGCCAGCCTGCACAGGCAGCTGAGCAGATCATCACAGTGCAAAATGTTCCTGGTCATAGGAGTGCGATGGAGGAGGCCTGCAGCCCAAAACAGCGCGTGCGCATTGGTGCACAAATCATCTGGATAGTGGAGTTCACAGTAGCACAATGGATTGGACCAGGGGGATATTGAGGGAGGTGACTGGAAGAAACAGATGTCCCCATTTGTTGGGCAATACAGTGTATCTATCTATTATTTCCTTTTGTTTAGATTCTTCCTTTTTTTGGATTGTAAGCTCACAGGAGCATGACACTCTGCACTTTGGGTCTGGACAAATGCTGTATGTTTTGTTGCTCACCATACACTTATCACTATATTCAAGAGAGGTAATTGTGGTGCCCACTCACACCCAGTAATTTGGCAGCCCATAGACAATAATGTATAAATCATCAGTACTAATAATTCCTTTTAGGCCCCTTTTACACTTGCGTTGTAAACCTGCGTTGGGTTACCCCGTTTTACCTGTTTTTTGCACTGTACCAGAAGTACCCGATCAGCCACAAAATCAACTGCACGTTACCAGTTCACTTCCATGGTGACCCAGCGGAGGTGGAAGTATTGTAAGTCAATGATTGATGCAGGGTTTTTAAAAATGTTGGTGGCAGTGTGGTGTGCATGCGTGGAACAACAGGAACATGATGGGGAAACCTGGTAATCCCAGTGATGTACTTTCTGTCCAACATGGAGTATGTCACTGGGCGAGAGTTATGTGGGGTGCTTTGCATAGGACTCTTTCATCACACTCTGCTGCAGGGTCAGATGTTAGTCATTTTGTGCATTGTGGTGTGATATGATGGGGCATCATACCGCAAACAAACCTTTCAAGTGTACAAACCCTCAAAGATACAGATATGTCAAGTTAATCCCAGTATGTACAATGTAAGCGGTTAAATGTTGTTTTTACTGATAGTAAACAAACTGCAAAGCAACAAAGTAGAGTCTTTGTTCTTCATCAATATAAATTCTCCTTGATTGCAGTTGTGTTGTGTAAATGTAGAAAGGTTACAAAAGATCCAATCACTGAACCAAAATGCCTGACACGTGCTTCACGACCAGAAGCAACACTCGGTCACTGAGGAGAGAACATCTCTGTGCTACTATTTACAGCATCACAGATCGCGGTCCCCTTGTCCAGGTTATACCTGATATTTGTACATTTGTGTGCCTCTGAGGAAGTGGCTGTGGCTGTGAAACATGTCAGGCATTTTGGTTCTGTGATTGGATCTTTTGTAACCTATCAACATTTAGACGGCTGCAATTGAGGAGAATTTTTATTGATGAAGAATAAAGACTGATGCTGTTCCTTTAGAAAACCCCCAAAAGTCTTTGGACTGTTTTGCATATATATTTGGAAAGTATTCTAGGGCGGAACTGTACTAGTATATTTTATCTCAAGTTATTGGTAAACTGTAGTCTGTGCTGATCTCTGCTTAATTGCTTGCCGACCACTTCATGCGACGACAAGAGACCCCGGGTCCACCTAACGCCGATCGGCATTAAGTCCTGGGGCTTCAGTTTACAGGAGGTCGCGCGCAGGCTGTGAATGCATCTCCTGCTTGGTTGGTGGAGAGGAGCAATCGTCGCTCAGAGACTGTTAGATGGCAAAACCGCTGTCTAAATACCATGTACAGTGCTGCGATCTACAGCAGCGCTGTACTGGGGACAGCCGTGTGACACGGCTGTCCCCTCCTGAGTCTCAACGGGGATCGGCAGTCATAGCCTAAAGCCTATGACACCTGATCATGGGTATTGGCTGGCAGGGGAGGGAGGGCATTTTTAGTAGGAAAAAAAAATAAACACATTTACTATAAAAATAATAAAATAAATATTTTTAAAAAATAAAAATAAACATGGGGGGAGCGATCAGACCACACCAACAGAAAGCTCTGTTGGTGGGGAGAAAAGGGGGGTTGAGGGGAATCACTTGGGTGCTGTGTTGTGCGGCTTTGCAGCTTAGCCTTAAAGCTGCAGTGGCCCATTTTACAAAAAATGGCCTGGTCTTGGGGGAAGGGGGTGGGGGGTCTAAAGCCTGTGGTCCTGAAGAGGTTAAATAATATGCTTTGAACCTATTGAAACACTGGCAAAAATAAGATTCCAAGTTAATAATCCTACACAGCAATCTTGATTCAAGATTCAATTTATTTTATGCACAGTTTAAAATAAGTGCACTAACATTTTACTTTAAAATACAACTGAAGTGAGAGGGATATGGAGGCTGCCATATTTATTACCTTTGAAACAATACCAGTTGCCTGGCAGCCCTGCTGATCCTCTGCCTCTAATACGTTTAGCCATAGACCCTGAACAAGCATGCAGCAGATCAGGTATTTCTGACATTATTATCAGATCTAGCAAGATTAGCCACATGCTTGTTTCTGGTGTTATTCAGACACCACCACTGCAGCCAAATAGATCAGCAGGGCTGCCAGGTAAGTGGTATTGTGTAAAATGAAATAAATATGGCAGCCTCCATATACTTCTCACTGTCCTTTAAGGTTTTTTTTTTGTTTTTGTTTTTTTAAATTGTGCTTTTAATCTAGGTGGCCTTACACCTAGGCACACAATTTATGATGCTTTGCAATGGGAACTCCACATTACTTTCGTTTCTGTTCTGGTTTGTTTGGAATGGGGCAAAACTCAGCTGTTTTATAGTTATTAATTTATTATTATATATTTAGATTTTAAATAAAATAGCTTCAGGTTCCAGCAATGCTGCTGTAACACAACTAAAACATTGCCGGGCCATGTTACAATGGTTTACTCCCAGACTGTGTAATACAAATTATCTTGTGCACAAATTAAAATTTAGAGGATGGTTTTTACTTAAAAAAAAAAAAAAAAAAAAGCAGCTTAGAGAGAGCAGTGAGCCATCCACAAATTTGCCTTAAAAAATAAGTTTGCTCACTTAAGAATTATCAGTAGGATTAGTCAATAGACATGGGGCCCGACCCAATTCACTTTTCTCAAGTTTTTTCATAGGAGACAATTTTTTTATCTTCTGTTTAAAACTTTTCAGCACCCTGCAATTGAAAAAGTACCAAAAAGTAGGTACAAAAAAGTACTGTCAAAATTATTTTCTTGCGTGCTGGTGGCTTAAAAGGCATTTTATTTAATATGTGAAATTATCACCTAGGAGAAAAGTGAATTGGATCAGGCCCACTTTGTGAGGTTTCTTGTAAGAAATGGGTGTTGCAGTTACTGTCCCGTCCCCCCCCCCCCCCCCCAGTGTTCTGTCCATTTACTTTGAATGTCTCATGTTTAAAGAGGAACTGATGCATAAAGCATAACATTTAAAACACATACAAACAAGAAGTACATTTCTTCCTGAGTAAAATGAGCAATGCATTACTTCTCTCCTATGCTGCTGGCATTTACAGTAAGTAGTAGAAATCTGACATTACAGACAGGTCTTGCACTAGTCCATCTCTCCATAGTGTATTCTCAGCATGACCTTTATTCTTTATAAAGA
This sequence comes from Hyperolius riggenbachi, assembly GCF_040937935.1. Taxonomy (NCBI): domain Eukaryota; kingdom Metazoa; phylum Chordata; class Amphibia; order Anura; family Hyperoliidae; genus Hyperolius; species Hyperolius riggenbachi. The sequence goes on along the minus strand of NC_090653.1, from coordinate 60,031,119 downwards.
CACTCCCTGAAAAAAAGATTTATACAAAGATGCTGACCAGCCTCTCTGCTCACCGTACACTTTTTTCGCAGTTGGACGGAGCAACTAAGTGCATTTTGAAAATAAAGAAATCCCTGTGAACCCCCCATGAGGAGATAGACTAGTCCAAAACCTGTCGGTTCTGTCAGACCTCTACTAACTACTGTAAGTGACAGCAATGTAGGAGAAAAGTGATTTATATCTCATTTTACTCTGGAAGAAATGTATTTCTTAATTGTATATGTTTACATATATTTTAAATTTTAACATTTTCGCGACAGAGGTCCTTTAAAATGTTTAATTTCAATAAATTGTATTGTTTTTTAGCCAAAATTTAAAGAAAAAAAATAAACTAGTGTGCAACTATACAGTCGATGTTAATTTTCGGTAAGGCCACTCTTTTTTAAACTGACAATTTAAATCATGGTATATGCCTGTGTAAAAGACCATGGCTGTTTTGAAAAGGAAAAACAAAATCATAATTTATACTTACTTATAACTCAATGCTAGTATCTAGCAACAAGTAAAAGCTAATGAATTTAAGTTACAGTTGCTGCACACTTTCTGCTTGCAATATCATTTTTTCTGGAAAAACAATCATTTGGTCACTTAAATAGAACAAACAGTACAAAATACAAAAAGTATGCTTATGTGTTGCACTGGAGCACATTATACTCGTGTTTGACAGCTAGCTGCTTTATAAATACTAGATACTTTGCAAATCTGTTAATACAATGATATACAAACAAGGATCCCCGGGAGACATTTAATTAGAGGGTTTTTGCAATTAACCACTGTGCAGAATAAATGTCTGATCAGATTTTAACATATTTTTTTTTCACACAGGAAATATTGCTACTATTAATACAACAGTATTCCCAGGTGGGAAATATGGTAAAAGCTTCAAAGATGACATTATCTGCACACTGGCTAATTGTAATTGCATTCTTGTTAAATATCCCAGAGGGTTTTGGATTCACAGAAGGGCTTTTTTTCAAAGATTTATAAATAATAATAACATTTACATTATTATACAATTCTTTAAATTTGAGTATGATTTTCTAAAGGATCACACACACATGAAATTATTTGCCAATAATACCTTAATGCAACACATTCAGAGTATCTTAACTGAACATTACTTCTAATTACAGCAATGTTGATTATGAATTTTCACCAAAGTAATTTTGCATCGAAAATGCTATTTTCGACTTCGAAAATATATTCACGAAAATACGTTGTATTTTTGCAATACATTTTTTTTTGCCAAAATGCCAGAATTTTTACCTAAATTGCAAATTATGAGTTAAGAGCAAATTACCTTTCAAAAGCTAAAAATGGCAAACCCCCCCAAAAAAATAAAACCCTGCAAAAAAAAATATTCACACCTTTTTACCACTTGCCGACCACAATAGACGGCGCACCCCCAGGACTGCGTAACGCCGATTGACGGCGGCACCTGAGGGACTGAGCAGCCAGGGATCACGCACAGGGATGCACGTGCATCCGCCGGGAATAGGCTCTGCCCACCCGCAACGTCAACCCGCCGGCCAATTAGCAGCGCAAGCGGGTTGTTAACCCCTGATCTGCAGGATAGTAAGCGTATAATACACTTTGTAACGTATACAAAGTGTATTATACAGACTGCTTCCTCCCCTGGTGGTCCCAGTGATCGAGGGACCACCAGGGGAGGAGACAGCCCTAGTTGTAGTCACATAAGCACACGGATCCTGTCCCCCTGCCCCCTAAATGCCCCCAGCACCCCTCAGACCCCCTCTGACCACCTCCTCACACCACTGTTTGCACCCAATCACCCCCCTAATCACCCATCAATCACCCCCTGTCACTATCTGTCAACGCTATATTTTAGATCAGGTCCTAAACTTCCCCCTGGGGGCTCCTGATCACCCCCCCCACACACCCTCAGATCCTCCCCAGACCCCCAGACCCCCCATGTACTGTATACATCTATTCTCTCCTGTAATCACACACTGATCACCTGTCAATCACCTCTCAATCACCCATAAATCACCCCCTGTCATGGCCACCCATCAGATCAGACCCTAACCTGCCCCTTGCGGGCACCTGATCACCCGCAGACCCGCCCTCAGATCACCTCCCAAGTGCATTGTTTACATCTGTTCTCCCCTCTAATCACCCACTGATCACCCATCAATCACCCATCAATCACCCCTGTCACCACCTGTCACTGCTACCCATCAGATCAGACCCTAATCTGCCCCTTGCGTGCACCCAATTACCCGCCCACACCCTCAGATCCCCCTCAGACCCCCCCTGATCACCTCGCCAGTGCATTGCTTGCATCTATTCTCCCCTCTAATCACACCCTGATCACCTATCAATCACCCCGTCACCCCCTGTCACCACCTGTCACTGCTACCCATCAGATCAGACCCTAATCTGCCCCTTGAGGGCACCTAAAAACCCGCCCACACCCTCAGATCACCCTCAGACTCCCCCCCCCCCGATCACCTCCCCAGTGCTTTATTTACATCTGTTCTCCCCTCTAATCACCCACTGATCACCCATCAATCACCCCCTGTTACCACCTGTCACTGCTACCCATCATACCCATCAGATCAGACCCTCATCTTCCCCTTGCGGGCACCCAATCACCCGCCCACACCCTCAGATTGCCCTCAGACCCCCCTAATCACCTCCCCAGTGCATTAATTGCATCTATTCCCCCCTCTAATCACACCCTGAGACATCCATCAATCACCTCCTGTCACCACCTGTCACCCCCTTGCACACCTACCCATCAGATCAGACCCTAATATGCCCCTTTCGAGCACCCAAACACCCGCCCACACCCTCAGATCGCCCTCAGACCACCCCTGATCACCTTCCCATTGCATTATTTACATCTGTTCTACCCTCTAATCACCCACTGATCACCCATCAATCACCCATCAATCACCTCCAGTCACCACCTGTCACTGCTACCCATCATACCCATCAGATCAGACCCTCATCTGCCCCTTGTGGGCACCCAATCACCCACACCCTCAGATCGCCCTCAGGACCCCCCCCCCCTGCGGCCACCTCCCTAGTGCATTTTATGTATCTTTTCTCCCCTCTAATCACACCCTGATCAGTCACCCCGTCACCCCCTGTCACCACCTGTCACTGCTACTCATCAGATCAGACCCTAATCTGTGCCTTGCGGGCACCCAAACACCCGCCCACACCCTCAGATCGTCCTCAGACACCCCCCCCCCCCCCCGATCAGCTCCCCAGTGCATTATTTACATCTGTTCTCCCCTTTAATCACCCACTGATCACCCATCAATCACCTCCTGTCACCACCTGTCACTGCTACCCATCATATCAGACCCTAATCTGCCCCTTGCGGGCACCCAATTACCCACCCACACTCTCAGATTGCCCTCAGACCCCCCCTGATCACCTCCCCAGTACTTTGCTTGCATCTATTCCCCCTTCTAATCACACCCGGGGACACCGATCAATCACCTCCTGTCACACCTACCCATCAGATCAGGCCCTAATTTGCCCTGTGTGGGCTCCTGATCACTCGGCCAAACCCTCAGATCCCCCTCAGACCCCCTTCCGATCACCTCCCCAGTGCATTTATTCTCCCCTCTAATCACACCCTGAGACACCCATCAATCACCTCCTGTCACACCTACCCATCCGATCAGGCCCTAATTTGCCCTGTGTGGGCTCCTGATCACTCGACCAAACCCTCAGATCCCCCTCAGACCCCCTTCCAATCACCTCCCCAGTGCATTGATTGCATCTATTCTCCCCTCTAATCACCCCCTGAGACATCCATCAATCACCTCCTCTCACCACCTGTCACCCCCTAGCACTCCTATCCATCAGTTCAGGCCCTAAACTGCCCCCTGAGGGCTTCTGATCACCCGGCCAAACCCTCACCCGCCCCACCGCAGTGACAGAATTTTTTTTCTGATCACTGCTGGCCTCTACGACTTAATTGTGGCTGAGACCAACCGTTATGCCACACAATACACAACCACCAATCCAAGAAGCTACCATGCCCAGCCTTTTCGGTGGAAACCACTCCAAGTTTCCAAATGTAACATTTTTTGGGGCCTTCTCCTTAACATGGATCTAGTCAAAAATAATGTATTGCGGTCTTATTGGTCTACACGCCCAATACATCACATGCCCATGTTCTCTGCTGCCATGTCCAGGTCACGATTTGAGAACATCCTGCGCTTCCTGCACTTCAGTGCTAATACAACCTGTCATCTAGGAGGCCACCATGCTTATGACCGGTTCCACAAAATTCGGCCCCTCATAGACCCCCTGTCATCAAAATTTGCAGATGCTTATACCCCTGAACAGTCATTTTGAGGCATTTGGTTTCCAGACTATTCCTCACGGTTTTGGGACCTAACATGCCGGGGCAGTATAGGAACCCCACAAGTGACCCCATTTTAGAAAGAAGACACCCCAAGGTATTCTGTTCTAGGTGTATGATGAGTTAATAAAAGATTTTATTTTTTTGTGACAAGTTAGTGGAAAATGACACTTTGTGAAAAAAAAAAACAATAAAAATCAATTTCCACTAACTTGTGACAAAAAATAAAATCTTCTATGAACTCACCATACTCCTAATGGAATACCATGGAGTGTTGTCTTTCTAAAATGGGGTCCCTTGTGGGGTTCCTAAACTGCCCTGGCATTTTAGGGGCCCTAAACCGTGAGGAGTAGTCTGGAAACCAAATGCCTCAAAATGACCTGTGAAATCCTAAAGGTACTCATTAGTGTTGATCGAACACCAAAATGTTCGGGTTCGGTTCAGCCGAACGTCGCCCGATATTCGGCATGTTCAGAAAAAAATGAGGGAAACTTCTGCAAAATGGCTTGGGAATAGTGGTGGTGGTGGTGGTGGTGGTGGTGGTGGGTGGTGGTGGTGGTTGGGGGGGGGGGGCAAATGAGATCCTGGAAAGCTGTCGTAGTACTACCAATGGGACCGGCAACGCTAACCCTGCAGCACACAGGATGGAAGAGGAGGTGCAGGAGGAGAAGGCCATGGTTTGAGACACAACCCAGGCCTTGCGTGAGGCCAAATTGGATACTGAAAGCAATGCACTTTTTCGCCATGCATTGAAAAATATAATAAAATTGAAATATTCCTGAAAATGGCACCGGCAACGCTAAGCCAGCCTGGCTTAGCGTTGCCAGTGCCATTTTCAGGACTATTTCAATGTTATTATATTTTTCAAAGCATGGCGACAAAGTGCATTGCTTTAAGCATGCAATTTGTCCTCACGCCAGGCCTGGTTTGTATCTCAAAGCGTGGCCTTGCTCTCCTGTGCCCACTCTGCCATCCTGTGTGCTGGCTAAGCCAGCAAACAGGATGGAAGAGGAGGTACTACAGGAGAGCAAGGCCATGCTTTGTGACACAACCCAGGCCTGGCATAGCGACAAAATGCAGGCGTACAGCAAAGCATTTTGTCGCCATGCAGTGATAAATATAATAGAATGAGATATTCCTTAAAAAGAGAGCGGCAACGCTAACCCAGCACACAGGATGGAAGAGGAGGTACTACAGGAGAGCAAGACCACGCTTTATGACACAACCCAGGCCTGGCATGGCGACAAAATGCAGGCGTAACTGAAGCGCTGCTGCAACTTGGTGAGTGCGTCTGAAGCGCCACTGGACTTTTGGAAATGTTTGGCCACTCGCCGCACCTTCAGCAGAAGATCCGGCATGTTTGGGTATGTCCTCAGGAACCGCTGAACAACTAGGTTCAGAACGTGGGCCAGGCAAGGGATGTGTCTCAGCTTTGCCAACTGTAAGGCGCGAATGAGATTGCTCCCATTATCACACACAACCATTCCAGGAGCAGCAGTGCCAGCCACAACTGGGTCTGTTCCTTTATTGCCTGCCACATTTCTGCACCTGTGTGCTGCTTATCTCCAATGCAGATCAGCTTCAGTAAGGCTTGAGGCTTGCTGACGCATGGCAACAGCTGTGCTGCACCGCTTCCACGCTCCTGTTGCTGGGTTAGCGATGCCGGATGAGGTAGAGCTTGGAGAGGCGGTGGAGGAGAAGGAGCCAGAGAGGTCGCTGTTGCCATTGACTCGCAGGGAAGCAGGCCTGGCAATTTGCGGCGCTGGCAACACCTGTGCCGTAGCGGGTGAGAAGTCGCTGCTAGGCTCCACAAGGTTCTCCCAGTGCGCTGTAAGGGATATGTACCGACCCTGGCCAAACGCACTCGTCCAGGTGTCAGTGGTGAGGTGAACCTTGCAGGCAACTGCATTTTTCAGACTTCGGGTGATTTTGACGACCACGTGATCATATAAAGCTGGCACTGGACAAAGTGGACGGTCAGTGTGGCAGCACAGAAGGACCATGGCAACTCACTGATAGTACCACAGTTTGATAGTGCTGCCCAAAAATTATATGCATCGTGGACTCAGGCAGTGGGAACGCAAATTTTAGTACCTAAACACACGATACAACAAGTTTTCCGGGGTCTGAGACACATACAGATCATCTCGATCATCATCATCATCATAGAACTCTTCTCCTGACCCCCCCCACCACCTCTGCCACCCCAACATCCCCAGACACAGACCCCTCATCGTCCTCAACATTAACTTGGGATGCTCGCCTGAGCCCAACCTTCTCCTCCACATCAGGCCCCATCATCTCCTCAATGGCAGCCCTGAATAATCGCCCTGGCACCGGACCGAGAGACACAACGCTCTCGTCCGGGGAGGGCTGCTGCTGATCACTGGCTGCTGGAGTGGATGTTATAACTTGCGTGGGGCATTGGCTGTTGCTGTTGTTGGGAGTGCTGCTCACAGCGGAGGTCTGTGAGGAACTCATGGTTGGCTCATATGTGTGCGGTGGAGTAGAGCTCATCAGAACAACCTCTGCTCACCTGGTGGTATGCAAGTGATCCCACTTGGCGGCACTGAAAGTGTTTTTTTTAATAAACAATACTCAGCAAAAGTCACAGAATATATTTGTGGATTGGTGGTACGCAAGTGATCCCACTTGGTGGCACTGAAGGCGTTTTTTTAATAAACAATATGCAGCAAAAGTCAAATGAAAATACGTGTGGATTGGTGGTACGCAAGGGATCCCACTTGGCGGCACTTAAGGTGCTTTCTTAATAAACAATATGCAGCAAGTCACTGAAAATACGTGTGGATTGGTGGTACGCAACTACGCAAGTGATCCCACTTGGCGGCACTGAAAGTGTTTTTTTAATAAACAATACTCAGCAAAAGTTACTGTATATACGTGTGGATCGGTGGTACGCAAGTGATCCCACTTGGCGGCACTGAAAATGTTTTTTTAATAAACAATACTCAGCAAAAGTCACAGAATATATTTGTGGATTGGTGGTACGCAAGTGATCCTACTTGGCGGCACTTAAAGTGTTTTTTTAACAAACAATATGCTACAAAAGTCACTGAAAATACGTGTGGATTTTTAACAGCCCTGTGGGTGCTGCAGCTGCTGTCAGTGGTGAGGCTGGGGCCCTGTGGCTGGCCTGGCTAGCAGTGAGGCCCTGTGGGTGCTGCTGTCAGTGGTGAGGCTGGGGCCCTGTGGCTGGCCTGGCTGGCAGTGAGGCCCTGTGGGTGCTGCTGTCAGTGGTGAGGCTGGGGCCCTGTGGCTGGCCTGGCTAGCAGTGAGGTTCTGTGGGTGCTGCTGTCAGTGGTGAGGCTGGAGGCTGGGGCCCTGTAGCTGGCACTGGCAGACAGTATGCTACGCTAAACTCCCTACCTACCCAAAAGTTTAAGAGAAATCGAGAGCCCAATATGGTGTAGTATGTCAAAATTGATTGGATAAATGAAACAGTGAGATGGTAATACTCACAAACATGGGTTACCACCTAGGTAACTACTCATTAGGCAGGTGAGGAGATTAGACCTCTCCTCACTCAGGATTAAGAAGTCACCTACCTACCCAAAAGTTGAAGAGAAATCGAGAGCCCAATATGGTGTAGTATGTCAAAATTGATTGGATAAATGAAACAGTGAGATGGTAATACTCACAAACACGGGTTACCACCTAGGTAACCACTCATTAGGCAGGTGAGGAGATTAGACCTTTCCTCACTCAGGATTAAGAAGTCACTCTCTGTAGATAGGAAGGAAGGGGGTAGATCACCCCTCCACCTGGGGTGGACTCAAATATATTGTTAGGTGAACAGAGGCGCCAGAAGGATAAAAGTACATACAATTTTAAAAAAAATTGCTGGGAGGAAGTGGTGGACTCGCCTCCGTTAAAGCAGACACCAAGGACTGTAAATATATAGATATGCACATTTATTGAAAATACTCAAAAATGCAACGCGTTTCGAGGGCACAGCCCACTTCTTCAGGCAATAAGCAGGGGATAAACAACTGTAAACAAAAGACAGAGGCATAGCTATAAATGTTGCCATAAAAAGATACAAATGGATTATTAGTTAGTGTAATAAGAATAGTACTTCAAAAATAGTGTTAAGTGATATGTTATAGTAGGGGGATGATTGCAAGGAATGGGTCAGTGTAAACTACATAATGTGTATAGGGGAATGGACTAGATAACAGCGGTAAAAGGTAGTTAGTAAATCAGATTAAGTTGGTATCAAATTGACCGCTTTAGGTATATTTCAGTAGAAGGTAGGGAATGGAAT